>NC_080725.1:15180000-15182500 GCF_019097595.1 Hemibagrus wyckioides
TCCTCATCCTGGCCCTGATCCTCACCTTCATCCTCATCCTGGCCCTGGTCCTCACCTTCATCCTCATCCTGGCCCTGAACCTCATCCTGGCCCTGATCCTCAACTTCATCCTCATCCTAGCTCTGATCCTCACCTTCATCCTCATCCTAGCTCTGATCCTCACCTTCATCCTCATCCTGGCCCTGATCCTCACCTTCATCCTCATCATGGCCCTGGTCCTCACCTTCATCCTCATCCTGGCCCTGAACCTCATCCTGGCCCTGATCCTCAACTTCATCCTCATCCTAGCTCTGATCCTCACCTTCATCCTCATCCTGGCCCTGATCCTCACCTTCATCCTCATCCTGGCCCTGATCCTCACCTTCATCCTCATCCTCATCCTGGCCCTGATACTCACCTTCATCCTCATCCTCATCCTGGCCCTGATCCTCACATTCATCCCTATCTTCATCCTCATCCTGGTCCTGATCCTTACCTTCATCCTCATCCCCATCATGACCCTGATCCTCACCTTCATCCTTATCTTCATCCTCATCCTGGCCCTGATCCTCACCTTCCTCCTCACCATCATCCTAGCCCTGATCCTCACTTTCATCCTCATCCTCATCCTGGCCCTGATCCTCACCTTCATCCTTATCTTCATCCTCATCCTGGCTCTGATCCTCACCTTCATCATCATCTTCCTCCTCATCCTCATCCTGGCCCTGATCCTCACCTTCATCCTCATCCTCATCCAGCCCTGATCCTCACCTTCATCCTCATCCTGGCCCTGATCCTTACCTTCATCCTCATCTTCATCCTCATCCAGTCCTGTTCTGCACATTCATTCACATCGTCATTCTCATCCTGGCCCTGACCCTCACCTTCCTCCTCACCATCATTCTAGCCCTGATCCTCACTTTCATCCTCATCCTGGTCCCGATCCTTATCCTGGCCCTTATCCTCACGTTTATCCTCATCCAGCCCTGTTCTGCACCTTCATCCTCATCTTTATCTTCATCCTCATCCTGGCCCTGATCCTTACCTTCATCCTCATCTTCATCCTCATCCAGTCCTGTTCTGCACATTCATTCACATCGTCATTCTCATCCTGGCCCTGACCCTCACCTTCCTCCTCACCATTATTCTAGCCCTGATCCTCACTTTCATCCTCATCCTCATCCTGGTCCTGATCCTCATCCTGGCCCTTATCCTCACGTTTATCCTCATCCTCATCCAGCCCTGTTCCGCACCTTCATCTTCATCTTTATCTTCATCCTCATCCTGGCCCTGATCCTCAGCTTCCTCCTCACCTTCATCCTATCTCTGATCTTCACCTTCATCCTTATCCCCATCCTCATCCTGGCCCTGATCCTCATCTTTATCCTGATCCTGTTCCAGCTCCTACAGTCTCAACAGTCTCTTGGTTGCCTGAAAATCTCATCTATCTATGATTCCTACATATTTACTGCTTATAAATAGTTTATTACCCTAACTACTAGAACTTCTGCATCTTTGAGAGTTCTTCTGTCCTTCACAGGAATGCTTAAAGGCTCTATATGAGGTGCTACAATGCTGGGAGAACCCGCCTGAGAAAACCTAAGAACCCTCTGCGGGAGTGAGGAGGACGTGATGAAGCCAAATATTTTATACGAGTCCATAGTTCCAGCCAGAGCTGATGAGGAAACACTCTGTCTAGACACAGAGTTGCTCAAAGTGTGTGTGTGTGTGTGTGTGTGTGTGATATGTACAGTAACTGCAATAAAAATCTAAAGTCCAGTTGGCTGCATTCAGATCATCTTTCATCATAACTGAATGATATTGATTCATTTATTTAACCTGACCTTCTTCCTTCCAATACTGCAACACATCTAAGGGATTTCAATAAATAAATAAATAAATAAATAAATAAATAAATAAATAAATAAATAAATAAATAAATAAATAAATAAATAAATGAATGTGCACATGAAAGTGCTTACAAAGTGTATGTTGAATAAGAAATCATTCAAGAAACATAAAAATATGACTCAGCCCCATCTCTGCACCTTTTGCAGAGGATTTATTAATATTCATAACATGCAAATTAACTCAGGAACCCATGGAGGCCTCCATTTAGATATTAGCATGATATCCTTTGAATTTCACTTAAAAAGTCATTAATTATAAACAGGAATATAACTACCATGTGTGTGTATGTGTGTGTGTGTGTAATAGAGCTCTGCACAGATCACACTTTTCTCTGCTAATAAACACTGCTGGGACGCTACACCCCACACACTCATCCTGTCAGGAGAAGGGTAAAAGAGTGAAGTGTAAACAGAGTGACCGTGACATCACTGTGCTGATTATCCCCCGGGTTCTGAGAAGTCCAGCGGAGCGATGTTCCCGCAGCTCCACATCCATAAAACGCCTCATTTCTCCACCTGCGTCTCTCATGTTCCTGTGCTTGTTGTCGATGGGTTTGTTTGGCTGTAATTAGCTCTGATTAAACCCATCAGGTGAATGTAATGGGGTCAGT
>NC_080725.1:15515000-15560000 GCF_019097595.1 Hemibagrus wyckioides
CACATGTACACACACACACACACACACACACAGAGTACACACACTCATTAAGTTTCCAGGCCGCTTTGTCAGCAGTAAAGTTTCCACCCACGATGTTTTCATGGATCTCTGGTCTCTACACCACGGGAGTAACGGCTTATTGAAGCTGAGACATAAATTCAGAGTGCTGTAACTGGAACAGGAAGCTGATTTACTGCAGAGCCACAGTCTCTAAAACCCCACTTTTTTTCCATTGATTTACCCACAGGAGGAATTCGCAGGAAGGAGGAGGGTCAGGAACAGCGCGGCCGAGATGTGGGAGATAAACAGGTCTGAGGGGAATTACAGGGATTTCACCTCCTGCCTGATGTCATGGCTGACGCATCCATGATGTGATCTCTCGGCATGTGTGTGTGTGTGTGTGTGTACTGGACAGCGATAAGAACAGAATGTAGATCAGCGAGTTGGATCACGTACAAGTCGTGCACTCCTCACTACTGTTCTGTTTCAGTAAAACACACGCATTTTTTAGTAAACACGTGACTGACGCCATGGCGACCGTGTTACCATTTACATGAATTGACCTAGCAAGCTAACAGGAAACGCTAGTGTTTATTTCTTAGCATGCTTCAGCTTGGTAAAATTATTACAGCAATGAGAACGATATTTAGTTATCTCATAAAGTACAAATCCCCCTTAAAGCACATGATCTATTATGTGCGAGACATTTCTAGATCAGCTAGACATTATGCTGGACATTAGCTAGCCTGCTGCTGGATTAAATCGATAAAAGTGTTATAATAGTTTACCAAGCATTAGCTAGTTCCACAGCTAGCAAAGTTCTAAATATACAATATTTTGGGTTAGCTAAACAAACTCAAACACTTGTGACACAAAATCTCTCTCTCTCCCTCTGTCTCTCTCTCTTTGTCTGTCTCTCTCTATAACTCTCTCTCTTTATCTGTCTCTCTCTCTCTATCTTTGTCTCTCTCTCTCTCTCTCTCTCTCTATCTTTGTCTCTCTCTCTCTCTCTCTCTCATTGTCTGTCTGTCTCTCTCTCTCTTTGTGTCTCTCTCTCTCTCTCTTTGTCTGTCTCATTGACTGTTTCTGTCTCCCTATCTTTGTCTTTCTCTCTCTCTGTCTGTCTCTCTATTTTTGCCTGTCTCTCTTTCTCTCTCTCTCTGTCAATCACTCTCTCTTTTTTCTGTCTCTCTATCTTGTGGGAGTAATTTTGAAGTCTAGAATGTATTTGAATGTATTTTTGTTTGCGTTTGTATGAAAAGATAAAAATGAGAAGACATCGTGGGTAAGTTTCAGGGCCACCGCTCTTCCTTCTGGTAATTCATTTCAAATGTATTTTTTATTAAACTATCATATCTACAGCTATTTCATGTATCTCTCCTGTGTCCTTCTCCTAGCTTTAACCCGTTCTCAGCTAAACCACATCCTATCCTCCCTTGATGTCCTTCAACACAACATAATTTTGCTCAAGGCTCAATTCCAGTCTTCTCGAGGTACCAACACCCCTGGACAAGATGGCCTTGACCACAGCTCCAACTCCGGCTGTGCCAAAGTTAATGCTGCAGTCCAAGTTCCATCCACTTCAGGAAAGGCCCATCAGACTAAGACTGCTAAAACTCTCACTAACTCTACACAGGGTGTTCAGTCTTTGTACAGGGTTAATAAACATACCCAAACTTCTTGTCCATCTTGTCGTGTTAAACCTTACTTTGTTAAATTCTAGACATTCAAAATTACTCTCTCTCTCTCTCTCTCACCTCTGGTGTGTGTTTCTTGAGCTCGTCGCTCTGGTCGGTGAGTTTTTTTCGTGTTTGTTCGTTCTCATGCTGTGTGCTGGCGAGAGCATTGGCGGCGACGTCCAGGTCTTTCTGTAGGACACACACACACACACACACACACAGGTCACACTTGGTGATCGTGACTCAGATGGAGGCTTTGGGATTCTGTTAGGAAGTAGATTTATAATGTATAAAATACTGAATGTAAATCAGTGAGTTCCTGATCTGACAAGGTTACATTCAAGGTGAAGTTCACACACTGCCACAATCTTGGCTGACACACTCACTATCTCTCTCACACATACACACACACTGCCAAATCCTTGCTAAGTTTGCGTGTGTGTGTGTGTGTGAGAGTTTACATTAGCCTTCAGCGCTCACACAAACAGACCAAACTCAGAGATTAACATCTCAAAAAAGCAGCTCTGATATAAACACAGACATTATTAATCACACACTGATAAAAAACTTAATGACACACTGGAGTAAAAATAAATCAGTGCGCGCACACACACACACACACACACACACTTCCCCTCTAACATGGACCTTCACACACATAATTAAACTCTGTGTGTTTACATACACCTGTGGCAGAAACTTGAGCTGAAGGACACAGAAAACGTCTCAACTCCATAGTGTGTGAAGTTCGCGCCGTTAGCTTAGCCCCAGAGCTGCATGCTAAAGTAGCTAATGAGTTAATGTAAGTGTGCGTCACCTAAAACATTTCATTAAATGGATGAAGGATTAAAAACGGCACGAAACCAAATATAAACACACACACACAGAGTGGAGGAAGAGAGAAAAGCAGATTCAGCAAAAATGACTGCAACTGCTGAGAGGAAATATGTGAAATGTCTCTCACACACACACACACACACACACTTGTCCTCACTGACCTCATACACTCACTCTGTCCCTGCTGCAATTACAACAAAAACACGAACATAAGAATAATATAAATAATAAGGTGATATGAACAGTCATAACAGTGTTAGTAACAGGTAAATGAACAGTAATAATTGTGTTAATAACAGGTACATGAACAGTAATAGCAGTGTTGATAACAGGTGTATGATCAGTAATAACTGTTAATAACAGATGAATGAACAGTAATACCAGTGTTAGTAACAGGTATATAAACAGTAATACCAGTGTTAGTAACAGGTATATGGATGATGATCTTCAGGCTCTTCAGGCAGTGTAACAGGTGACTTGATCGTTACAGCCTGGGTGTTTGCTGATGTTCTCTTCAGCTGTTTGTCCATCTGCAGTGTGAAGCTCCATCCAGTGTGTTCAGCAGCGTGTGTGTGTGTGTGTGTGTGTGTGAAGGTGAGCAGGTTTCATCTCCCTGAACACCGCAGAACTCATCTTGCTGCTTCTCTCAGCCCTCAGATCATCAGGAGAAGCATGTCCACTGATCCACAGCATTTACTCTGGAGAAGACTTCTTCTAATTGTTGACACAGATACTCCTAGCTCCTGGAGGATGTTCTTCACCTGAACTCCTGTGAAGAGGTTTTTCTTTCTGTGGTCTTCGGATGGTAGTAAACAGCTGATCTGACCAGAGCAAATGTCTCTGCTCTCTCTCTCTCTCTCTCTCTCTCTCTCTCTGAAGGCTTTAGTTACGATATTCTCCCTCACTGACACTGATGCCTTCATATTAAGAGTTAAGAGCAACAGTTTCCCAGTGTAAACCTCACAACTTAATCACATCTGGACCTTTTATCTGTTTACCTGGAAGTGAAATAATGAGGGAGTGACACACACCTGGCCATTCAGCATGCAGATACAGGTGTAGGTGCTCAGCGTCTGGTTATTAAACCAGAAAGCTCAGAATTATGGAAGGAGGCCTGTGTGGATACGTGATCCAGAAAGAAATGTCTCAGATGTGCAAACATGATGAAGATGATGGGCTTCACAAAGACACTTAGACACATGACACATGATAAAACTAAGACTAAAACAAAGACCACAAACATCAACTGGTTGCCATGGAAACAGTGACATACCAATAAACTACAGAGTCAACAACCAATCAGAAACTCAGATGATGGGACAAGACATGAGCTATAGTCTCTAAATGAACAGCTATAAAGTAAATAACACTACAGTAGTGTATTAAAAAGTATAAACACACACACACACACAGCACCTGGACATTGTCACGTCTCTAATAATCCCTGAATTAGACAAAAGAGGAAAGTTCAGCCAGAGTGTCTCTCTCTAAAACACACACACACACACACTTTGGAGTGAGTGAGGAGCACTCACTGAACAGAACATGTGGTTTGGAACCGAGGCGATAAGCCCCTTGATGATCAGTTAATTAGCAGTTAGTAGTAAGAGTTGGCATGTTCTCTACAATGGCAATCAGATAAACCACGACTAAGCACAAAGAAAGAGAGAGAGAGAGAGAGAGAGAGAGAGAGAGAGACAGAGACAGAGAGAGACAAACTGATAGAGAGAGAGAGACAGAGAGCAAGAGAAAGAGAGAGAGAGAGAGAGAGAGAGAGAGAGAGAGAGAGAGCAAGAGAAAGAGGGAGAGAGGGAGAGGGAGAGGGAGAGTAAGAGACTGACAGAGAGAGAGAGACAGAGAGACAGACTGACAGAGAGAGAGAGAGAGAGAGAGAGAGAGAGACTAACAGAGGGAGAGAGAGAGACAGAGAGCAAGAGAAAGAGAGAGAGAGACTAACAGAGGGAGAGAGAGACAGTGAGCGAGAAAGAGAGAGACGCCTAATCGCTGCTCTGAGTTCAACACACCATCACAAAATACTGAGCATTATCTGATACCTGACGCTGATATTTATGTCGTCATGAGAACCAAGTAAATGTAAAAATTTGTGAAACTTTAAAACTCTCTCCCTCTCTCTCTCTCCCCCGTCTCTCTCTCTCTTTCTCCATCTCTCTCTCTCGCTCCATCTCTCTCTCTCCCGCTCCCTCTCTCTCTGAGTGTTTCCAGATGTATGTGAATAAATCGGTGCTTTGGGATTTCTGTCTGTCTGACAGGGTAACGACACGCCGCAGAGTGTTAACACACACGTGTGCGGGTCAGACTGAGAGCACAGTGGGGAAAGTTTATTCAGAAATCACTCGCTTGTACACACACACACACACACACACACATATACATACACAGACATACACACACACACATACACACACACAGCCAGAAGGGGAGACAGACAGGGGGACAGAGACAGAGGGTAATTCCACACGTCCCCTCCTCCATCTGTACTTGAAATGGACAGTTAATTATGCAGCTGCTGTCTGCAGTCTCACTAAGCTCTATATGCGTGCATGCGTGTGTGCGTGTGTGTGTGCGTGCATGTGTGCGTGTGTGTGTGTTTACAATTGAAAAAAAGAAGTCAAACTTCATTCAAATTCAGGTCCGAACAAGACAAATGACTTTATATCAAGATGAGGGACGTGAGCACTTGCGTCACTCTCTAATCTCTGTTTGTGATAGACACGTGCACACACACACACATACACACGCGCACACACATACACATGTGCACACACACACACACACATATGGACAGAAACACACACAGGTAAAAGCATTGGAGGTGAATTAAACAAAGACAAACACAGTCAACAAGTCATCAGTAAACTCTGGGAGTGTCCCAAATCTCTCTCTCACACACACACACACACACACACACTGTGTACTTTATAGGTCATGTGTATGATGTGTTTACACATCACAGTGCATTATGGGTATTCTGTACCATCTGGAGAATTATTTTTTGAACACATATTTGTGTGTTAATGTGAAACGTGTTTGATCACGGAGGCAGTGGTTACACACAC
The DNA here is from genome assembly GCF_019097595.1 of Hemibagrus wyckioides. Lineage (NCBI taxonomy): Eukaryota > Metazoa > Chordata > Actinopteri > Siluriformes > Bagridae > Hemibagrus > Hemibagrus wyckioides. The sequence goes on from NC_080725.1 coordinate 15,520,594, forward strand.
ACTCACACACACACACACACACACACAAGCTGAGCTGCAGTAAATAAAATAGCAACATCACAGAGACCACCGTGAGAGTGAGTGAAATGAAACCCTAAAATAAAGCTCACTTCATGGCAGCACACGCCTCTGACACGCTGACCGCATGAGAAGACGAGGCGACGCGTGTGGTCTCGCTACACACTCCAGACTCCACTAATCCCACATCATTACAGCCAGACAGAAGCACGGACGCCTGGAGCAAGGGTCCCTGAGTGGAGGGAGCGAGTGATGAGCAGTGAGGGGACGGGGTTTAGCGTTACAGAACGACACGTTATAACACACACTCACGCACACTGTGACATCACACACTCTCAGACAACGCAAAGTACGATCTCTCAGTGAGAAACCACTGAAGGGTCTACAGCAGACACACCAGAGCTCGCTTCATTTACATCAGAGAACCTTGAAGAATATTGATGGACTTTATTATGCTAATATTCTGAACTCTCGCAGTCACGTTTAAATTTCTGTAAATTTGTGTCTTCTTCTCTCTTCAGACACGCTATGTTAGTGAAGGTTATTATGTATTTTACTCCTGTCCTCTTCTCATTACTGAGCACTAACACTAAAAAGCTCTTAAACCTACTGAAGCTCCGATTTGTGTAGCAGTTTTCTGGAATCTTCTACATTAGTAAATACTTTCGAATGTAAGACCAGAGTTTTAGATCTGAGACGCAGCTCACGACAGCGGTGGAGAGACTGCAGAGAGACTCCGAGACTCCTGTGTTATACATCTGGAGTTAAATAAAAGTGTAAAAGTCACAGAAAATGTATAATGTCCTGTTTGGGAACCCGTGGTGTTGGTGATGATGGAAAGAAATAAGGGAACTCTTCATTTTTTTTTTTACAGATCTGTTAAAGAACCCTCAGAGAGCAAGGCAGAGTAAAGTGTTAATCTCCTGAAGGTCATGTGTGTTAATGTGGAGCGTGTAACACACACAAGGTTCTTCAACTGTGACTAGAACACCTCGTGACTATTTTAACTGTTATTAAATTACACAATAATGCAAAAATAAACCCTAAATTAGCATGCTAACATGACCAGAGCGTAGCTGAAAGTTGTTCAGCATAATTACTGACTGATTCTCGGATAAACGCTAATCATTGCACATGCCAGCTAATATCAGTGTCTCTCGTATCTCTGTGTAATGGGAAAATGATGACCGAGCGCTAATGATGAGGAGCTGGCAGTAAACTGCTCACAGAACCTTCACTCATTCCACAGTCTGATCCTAAAACCGACAAACGTCAGCGTAGTGACATGACATGGTTTATTTATTTACTTTTTTATTATTTACCCAGGTGTAAAAGTGTAGCATCGCTGCGAATCAGCGTTTCAGAAAATCATCAACATTTAACATCTTAATATTCAATAATTAACATCAACTTTACTGACAAATTCATTATTAATCTACAGCAACTACACACACACACACACAAGCAGTCACTCACTAAACGACTTTACTATGAAAACAATAACACAATAGAGCTGATAATATGAATAATAAGGGGAAGTAGCTTTATTTATAACACTCCTTAATGACACCCAAGGTTAACTGAAATCTACATAAACGGTAAACAATTGAATATTCACATATCTACAAAGAATAATAATACAATAATAAAATGGATTTAAATAGTGTAATTCACTCACCCAGTTTAAACAGTGACATCTTCATCCCTGAATCACACTTCATCATTAGCTCTCTCCCTGTGTGTGTGTGTGTGTGTGTGTGTGTGTAGTCAAGTTCAGCCAGCTCATTTATAAGTTAACACACACAAACCATTTTTAAAGAATATGATGTACTTCTGATGCCTCTTGATCACGTGATGTCTGACTGACTGATTGGTTAATTGGTTGATTGATTGATTGATTGATTTTGTTGGAAATTATTAGAGAGAGAGAGAGAGAGAGAGAGAGAGAGAGAGAGAGAGAGAGAAATCGGGGTTTCGGAGAACCAAAGGAACACACGCGCGCACCGTTGAAGCTGCCGCGTGGTTCCTCTTAAACAATATTAATAAACAAACAAACAAACAAACAAAGAGTGAAGTTAAAGTCGCGCGCGCTCACCTGCAGCTGCTGAAGATCAAAGCGCTTCCACCGCTGACACATCGATCCAGCGCGCGCCGCCGCCATCTTCCCTCATAATGAACCCAATGAGAATGTGTGTGTGTGTGTGTGTGAGAGAGAGAGAGAGAGAAAGAGAGAGAGAGAGAGAGAGAGAGAGAGAGAGAGAGTGTAATTCGGGGTGAAAAGTGGAAGAGCGCGCGCAAAAACACGGAGCGGAGCAGGAAGCGGTCACTTATAATTAATAAATGTTCATATTTAATGTATTACACAGTCATGCAGTCATGTGGAGCGCGTTGGTCTCACAGCGGCTCTAATGCGTTACGGTCTTCACATATTATATTATATTATCTTATTTATTCGAATATTACATGTTTTTGGATCATTATGAATGAAAAAGCGTCAATAGCCACTGGGTTTGAAATTGAAATGAGAGAGGAGCGCCACCTAGCGGCCCACACACACACACACACACACACACACACACACACACACACGCGCGATAGAGAGAGAGACAGGCAGAAAGAGAGACAGACAGGCAGAGAGAGAGAGACAGACAGACAGAAAGAGAGAGAGAGACAGACAGGCAGAGATAGAGAGAGAGACAGGCAGAAAGAGAGACAGACAGACAGAGAGAGACAGACAGGCAGAGAGAGAGAGAGACAGACAGACAGAAAGAGAGAGAGAGACAGACAGGCAGAGATAGAGAGAGAGACAGACGGAGAGACAGGCAGAGAGAGAGACAGACGGAGAGATGCAGAGAGACAGACGGACAGAGAGAAAGAGAGAGAGACAGGAAGAGAGAGATGTTATAGTTTATGTTCGGTACACTTTACTTTAGCTACTTATACTTTACAAAATGTTGGAGGAGTCAGTGTTAGCTCGCTAGCATATAGCATCTCACTCATTCATAACTCTATAAAATCTATTCCTAACCACGGTATAATTAATATGCTCACACAAATAATGTAACTACACTGTAGCTTTTTTTCAAATAATAATAATAATAATAATAATAATAATTATTATTATTATTATTATTATTATTATTATTATTATTATTATTATTATTATTATTATAACACCTTACTCTCCAATCTAAGCTTCATTTTATGTTTAATATCTTTTCAAAAACTCCCGGTACGAAGAAGGGGCGTGTCCACAAGCAATATCTACTGCGCGTGCTCTGATTCCAATTATCACCTGCTGCTTAAAATGAATCAAAATTGCGACGACTTTCAGTTCGATCAAAAACGGCGTCTCCTCTGTCCTGGAGATGTGGGAGAGCACGACTTACACAACTTTACCAAATCAAGCTGTTATTATTCACCTGTACAGTGGTGTAATAAAACATTAATCACAGTTATAATTTACACCTGCATGTATTATTATTATTATTATTATTATTATTATTATTATTATTATTATTATTATTATTATTATTTTGTTGAAAGGGTTGTAAGTAAGCTAATAATGATCATTTTTTTAATCAAATAATTTAAAGTAGATATTTCATTTCTCGGGGCATTTACTGTTCAATAACAGAGTGAATTTATAATGTACATATAATTTATAACGTCTGTAATTATCCTTATATGACAACCAGTCCAGTAAATGGGATGTTTTTCAGGATAAATCACTGTAAAATACTTTGAGATAAATTAAACACACACAAAAAAAACTATTATTAGCATTCAAGTGGAAAAAATCTATTTCTGAACACTAATGTAGAACATGACAGGAGGCTCCTTCACTCCGACTGAGCCGCCTATTGTGTGGTTTCTTTATTTAAACATATTCTTTTACGCAGAAGAGTGCTCTGCTGTGTGTGTGTGTGTGTGTGTGTGTGTGTGCGTGTGGTAGTTTCCATGTTGGGTGTGTGAACAGCAGGTGGAAGGAGTCAAGGTCTGGCTGTTCATTTGAGCAGCGACACAAATGTCAGGAATGACAAGTCTTCCTCCAACTGCTCTCACACATGCCAACACTGATCCATCATTTACCTTCAGAGAAACTGGAGGGAGCACCCTTTGACCAAGGGAACAAGGGGGAAAAATTAGGGATCTATGGGGAAAATTAAAAAGAAAACAAAACAAGGGAAGAAGGGGAAAAAATAAGGGATCTTTGAGGAAAATTAAAAAGAATACAAAACAAGGGAACAAGGAGGAAACAGGCAGAAATTGAGAAACAAAAGGAACAAACAATGTCGCTTTATTATATTAAACATGATTGACAAGTTCTGAAGGACTGAGATTATTTGGGGACAGGCCACATTGAGGTCTTGTTGAGAGGCGGGGCCATATCGAGGGGCGGGGTCATGTTGAGGGTGGGGCTCTGATGAACATTGATTACAACTTCATTCATACCTAAATAAACATGTCAAATGTTATAAATCCTCTCGTACAAAGCCTTTTCAAAGGTTCCTCAAGGGTTCTGCAAGGTTAACCCTTTCTTCTTAAACCCTGTAGATCTTTAAAATGTTCCCCAAAGATAAACAAAACCAAACATTTTTCTGAATTTTTCTTAGAGCACATCAATCATTTCACAGAAGACGTGAAAGCTCCTCTAGTGACTCCACTGCAGAGACTAGGTTTAAAAATGTGTGTGTTACCTCCAGAGCCTGAAGTGACCGATATTAAGTGCTTCACACTAACAGCTCTAAAATGTTTCTCTGAAGGGGTTTAAAGGTCAAGCTGTTCGAGGTGCACTTTAGCGTTGTTTGAGAAGACGTTCTGTGTTCTGATGGAATCTAATCTAATCTAATCTCCTCTCTAATCGAGCTCATAATCTGTCGTTTACTTAGAGTTAACTCTTTAATCTTTGCTAATGAGTTGAAAGGTCACCAGATTATAAGTGTAGTCAGGACGTAGCAGATGGATTGACAGCTGCATGATGGGAAACGTAACGATCTCTGTGTAAACATCACACTCTGTTATTCTCACTGAAGTGTGAATGTGATCCGTACTGAAAGTCTACCAGCGTTCATGTGGAACTCGATTCTCTTCATTTTTCATCTCTTCAGCTGTAAATGTTCTCAGTCTCCTGTGTAATTAGCAACCAGCAGGTTTCACCTCACTGTTATATTCCAGATATTTCACTCATTACTGATTCTTTTCTTTTTAGAATCTCACATATTTACTCCAGATATTTCGTGAGTTTTATCACCAGCTATTCGGTAATTCAGCTATTTACACGTTAGTGCCTGAATAAACACACACACACACACACACACACACAAAGCTTGTTTGGACAATGACATGTGTTAGTAGAACAACACACACACACATACACACTCACACAGACAGTTCTTAAGATAGCAGGACTTCACACTGAGCATCTGTCCTTTACAATAGAGGGGGCTGTGGCTTGAGGGGTATGTAGGGGGTATGTGGTGGTGCTTGTAGTGTGTTGGGGGGTCAGTTCATTCTCTATAAGGAAACAATGCCTCTGTTGTTCCTCCTCTTTTGTCTAAACTTAGAACACATGTCTACAAGCGCTGGAGTATATAAAGCGTAAAAAAACCTTTCTCCTGTGTCTCCTCATCCGTCCTTCACACAGGAAGAGAACAAGAAGCTCCACACAATGGTAGGCCTCCTTTACTCTCCTCTACAGAGAGACAGATAGATAGACAGACAGATAGATAGATAGATAGATAGATAGATAGATAGATAGATAGATAGATAGATAGATAGATAGATAGATAGATAGATAGATAGATAGATAGATAGATAGATTTCTTCATCTGTGTGATAAATGTGATATACTCTTTATACCACTGAGTTCTGGACTCTGGTTGGTGGTCACATCACAGCTTTATATTAATGCTACGTTTCCGTAGTAACGGCTCATTTATATGGTTAGTGATGTGTGTGTTAGTTTAGTTATTTTGTTAGATGATGGTTTATGTGTATGATGTGTGGAAGGAGTCTCCAGTGTCAGTGCTGTGTATCAGTCAGAGCTTCAGGACCGAGGAGTTTACACTGCTTTCCAGTTTCTCAGTAACACCACAAGCTGAGATTATTTTCTCTTATTAACTTAAAGAGAGACTGCTGAGTTTATAGTTGATACACTGTTTGTAGTTGATAGGATGGATTCAAACAACAGGAAGTTCATTGAACATTTAGTTTAACTGTAACTAGATAAACCAGATGATGTGTATAAAAGTGTGGGTGTGCTGCTGTGGTGTGAGAGGAATAAAAGTCTCAGGATGGGGTTAGACGAGAACCATCACGAGCAGTGTCTCCACATGCCGCTGGTCTGAAGTGTTTTAAAGATTATTTAATATAAAGTGTGTGAATGAAGTGCGTTGCGTCTGCTGAGACAGTGAACCATGGGTTAAAGTCTCTCGAAGTCAATCAGCTGATCTGCTTTTTAAATCTCAGGCTCCCAAAAAGGCAAAGAAGAAGGAAGCTGTGAGCTCCAACGTGTTCAGCATGTTCGAGCAGTCTCAGATCCAGGAGTTTAAGGAGGTGAGAAATAAGAAGTAAATAAGAACAAGAACAAGAATAATACATATAATAATAAACACTTCATTCCCTTATCCATTTTATATAATGACAGAAATTTAAATTTACATCACATTCCTGAAATTAATTTACAGGCTTTTACCATCATGGACCAGAACAGAGACGGATTCATCGACAAGAACGACTTGAGAGACACGTTCGCTGCCCTGGGTAAGACAGAGAGATACAGACAGAGAGAGAGAGAGAGACATCTTGTCCACTCATAGGGGTGTTGGTACCTCGAGAAGCCTTGAGCAAAATTATGTTGTGTTGAAGGTCATCAAGGGAGAATAGGATGTGCTAGGAAGCTAGGAGAAGGACACAGGGGAGATACATGAAATAGCCGTAGATATGATAGTTTAATAAAAAAATTATTTAAAATGAATTACCAGAAGGAAGAGCGGTGGCCCTGAAACTCACACATTGTCTTCTCATTTTTATCTTTTCATACAAACACAAACAAAAATACATTCTAGACTTCAAAATTACTCCCACAAGAGAGAGACAGAGAGACAGAAAAAAAGAGAGAGTGACTGACAAAGATAGACAGAAATAGACAGATAGACAGACAGACAGAGAGAGAGAGAGAGAGAGAGACAGACAGACAGACAGACAAAGAGAGAGAAACAGAGAGAGAGAGAGAGAGAGAGAGAGAGAGAGAGGGAGACAGAGAGAGAGAGAGAGAGAGAGAGAGAGAGAGAGACAGACGGACAAAGAGAGAGAAACAGAGGGAGAGAGAGAGAGAAAGAGAGAGAAAGAGACAGAGAGAGAGAGAGAGAGAGAGAGAGAGAGAGACTAGGGAGTGAGAGATACTCTCATAAATTCTACTCTCCTGTGTTTTGTGTGTGTGTGTGTGTGTGTGTTCCAGGACGTCTGAATGTGGGTAATGATGAGCTGGATGAGATGCTGAAGGAGGCTCCAGGTCCCATAAACTTCACCATCTTCCTTAGCATGTTCGGGGAAAAACTCAAGGGTGAGAGCAAACAAACACACACACACAGACACACACACACACACACACATTAAAGCTCCATACACACTTTAAACACACACCATTATCAGTGTTCTATCTCTGCTCTTCCAGGAACGGACCCTGAGGAGAACATTCTCGCCGCCTTTAAGATCTTTGATCCTGAGGGAACGGGAATCATTAAAGGAGAAGAGTGAGTGACGGAGTTTCTTCCCTGAGGAGATTAAATCACACTCACTCTCTGTTTAACGACACGCACTCTTCATCACTTCATTATGAACACAGATTCTCACCAGCATGATGATTAGATTAGACTAGATTATTTTTCATGTGTTCATCACCATTAGGTTCAGTGAAGCATCTAATGTATAAACCCTGGGTTTATTTTCACGTTGCAGGATCAAGTACCATCTCATGTCCCAGGCAGACAAATTCACAGAGGCAGAGGTGGGTCGCTCGATTCATCTCTAATCTCGACTCTGATCTGTCTGATCCGCCTGTACTCTAGTCTCAGATCTTTAATCTCTCCCCTTCCAGGTAAATCAGATGTTCACAAACTTCCCGCTGGATGTTGCTGGAAACCTGGACTACAAAAACCTGTGCTACGTCATCACTCACGGCGAGGACAAGGAGCAGGAGTGACCGTCCCCACATCTGCGTGTTTATCTGTTTGTATGTGTTTCCCTTCCCTTTGTCAATAAAGAGCTCAAAATACACTTTCAGACCTCGACTCTTAATCTTAATAACGCAGGAGAACACAGATTATCACTTTATTAACCTCCAGTGTGGGAAAGAAACAGACTGAAATCCTTAGAAGAAAGAAAAATGGATTTGTCTCGGGATTAATCCAGACTTAAAAATAAATAAAATAAACATGAGAACAAAAAAACTAAAAAAGGATAAATAAAATGTATTTACTTTTTAAATAAAATAAACATCAGAACAAAAAAAACAAAACAAAAAAAGGATAAATAAAATGTATTTATTTTTTAAATAAAATAAACATCAGAACAAAAAAAACAAAAAAAGGATAAATAAAATGCATTTACTTTTTAAATAAAATAAACATCAGAACAAACAAAACACAAAAAAAGGATAAATAAAATGCATTTACTTTTTAAATAAAATAAACATCAGAACAAACAAAACACAAAAAAAGGATAAATAAAATGCATTTACTTTTTAAATAAAATAAACATCAGAACAAACAAAACACAAAAAAAGGATAAATAAAATGTATTTACTTTTTAAATAAAATAAACATCAGAACAAAAAAAAACAAAAAAAGGATAAATAAAATGAATTTACTTTTTTATTTTCATTTTGTGTATTTAATCATCATCATCACTTTTCATAAACATGTACATCTGAATAAATATTGTAATGCACAATTTCAGTCATTATTTATCTATTTATTGGTTTGAAAACAACAGATGAAAAAAGAGACACTGAGAAGGTTCAAATAATTTAGTGACAATTGTAATAATTTTATTAAATAATAATATGAATTCAACATCAATGTGCCACTTAACCAGTGTACAGTAAGCATCATCATCATCATCATCATCATCATCATCATCAAAACATCACTTCAAAATAAAAAAAACAAAAACCCGGTTCATTCTTATAATCCTGATCATGAAGAATTCTAGACATTAAGATGGCATCAGACGTCAGACAACAAAACACAAGCAAGAAACCGAAAGAAATGATTCCATTCCATTAGTCACGAGTGTACAGAGAGGAAATCTGATTTTACACAACAATATGAGTGTGTAAACGATCGCACTGTTATTATGGATTGACTTTTTTTCTCAAAAGATAAAACTCTCAGGAACATAATCTACATGGATGAATAGGTTCTGTAAATGAATTATATATAGATTTATAATTTAGGCGTATTCGCGTTTCACTGTAACAGACTGATAACCTAAACTAGTGAACTAGCAGGAAATTTCAAAGAGAAGAAAAATAAAATAAAATAAAATAAAATAAACAATCTGGCTGGATTTGTGATGTGTAGCAGGACTGAAGGAGATGTGGAGAAACTTCAGCGTCTGGTGAAAAGCAGCTAGTTTAAGGAACGCTGTGAGGCGATTTCACCGTGGTGTGCGTGTGTGTGTGTGTTGTCGTACAGTAATAAATGACATTAAGCTCCACTGCAGCAGAATGTTACTGCTTCGCTCAGTCCTGATTCACTCACTAGCTAGCTAGCTGTTTTACCCACAATGCCCTGCAGCAGTGTAACATCTGCAAAACAGCATTCACACCTGCTACAAACCTCAATTACTGCTGCTGCTGCTCCCAGAATAGGAATGACTCATCATACTGATTATACAGTATCAACTTTGTGTGTGTGTGTGTGTGTGTGTGTGTGTGTGTGTGTGTGTGCGTGCACGTGTGTTAACTGGTCAGAGTAGACTGGATAACAGACGTTTGCTCAGTACACACTCTTTTAAGAGGCGGAGCTCCAGAGTTCTCCTCTTCCACTTCCTGTATAAAAACAAACAACGATAAACAAACAAACATATTATTTATATTATTATATAACATGTTTATTTTAAGGTTTTATTTATTTATTCATTATTAGTATCTATCTATCTATCTATCTATCTATCTATCTATCTATCTATCTATCTATCTATCTATCTATCTATCCATCTATCCATCCATCCATCCATCCATCCATCCATCCATCCATCCATCTTGTTTCTTTATTTTCAGTACCTGAGCTGTAACAGGTAAAATATCTTCTTTAATCAGCGTTGGCGGTTCATCAGCCATCTCACACTGCAGCGACGCCTCTGCACAAACACACACAATGATTATTACACACAAACACAAAATACTAATACTACTACTAATAATTATAATAATAATAATAATAATAATAAGAAGAAGAAGAAGAAGAAGAAGAAGAAGAAGAAGAAGAAGAATGATGATGAAGATAAGCATAATTAGGTAAAATAATAAATAATAAATCAGTAAAATAGTCACATACATTTGTAGCTAAACTCTTTAATTATGTGTAATATTTTGATTATAAGATATTTTATATAATGCAAATAATATAACTATGTAATAAACTATTAACAGTGTAATTATTATTTTATAAACAATACATAAAATAGAGATGTTTGGTAATAAAATGTGTGTGTATGCGTGCGTGTGTGCGCGCATGCGTGTGTGTGTGTGTGTGTGTTCTCACCCTCCATACACTCCTGGCCGAGTGTGGGTGGTGGTGGCTCGTCGGGGCGGTACTCGTGAGTGTGTGAGAGTGTGTGTGAGAGTGTGAGAGTGTGTGTATGTGTGGCGGGGCTGACAGGCTCACTGCGCTGAGGACTGGAGTTCGTGCTGCTGTCTGCGGGGATCACTTTACTCTGGAACGAGTCTGAGAGAGAGCTGTGACTGCTGTTCTCATCTACACACACACACACACAAACAGGTAATGAAAAGAGAACACAAAGTAAATAAAGGTTTTATTAATAAATTAAATTATTAATATATCCTCCAGGTCTCACAACAGTGAACATAAACTAAACCTCAGATTCTGTCCTCTGTGAGCAGTGCATTGTGGGTAATACTGACGGTCTCACCGATCACACTGAGTACAAACACCACAGGAGTGTGTGTGTGTTTGTGTGTGCACCTTGGTAATCCAGCAGAGCTGTGCAGGAGCTTTCAGTTGTTTCCTCTGAAGAGAAAGTGTTTATCTTAACCTCAGAAGCAGCCGGAACTTTACTCTTCTCCTTCTGAAGAGAAAAAACATAATTTTATTCTATATTTAATTCATTTTAAAAATTGTGAAAAAAAAGTACTTTTTTTAAGATAATTATTATAATTAATTTTAATTTTTTAAATATTAATTTTATTATTAATTATTAATTTTATTTGATTTATTAATCACAATGATAGTATTTTGCATTGAATTAATCAGTTCACCAACTTGCTTAATCAATCAATATATAAAAATACATCAGTAAATTTAAAATATTTAATTCAATATTTTTAATTGGTTGATTTTTTGCATTCATCTATTATTATTATTATTATTATTATTATTATTATTATTATTACAAATTGCATTTCTTCTGTGTTCTTAATTGCATTTAGTTAAAGCAGTAAATAAACAATATTACTGAAACTATAAACACACAAAGTTTATGAAGTCAATGTAAAGTCCACGCTGTGTCTCAGACGTCTCCTACCTCCTTAGTGTCCACTACGGGAACCCATTTGAATATCCTCAGAGACGTGTCTCCAACAGTCACCCACTTTTTCTCCCTGTTTATAATATGTATATAAAAAATACGTAAAATATTGATGGTTAGTGAAGCATTAAAGGCTCTCTGCGAGATATGTATTGCATTCTACAGGGTCTAGGAACCTGCATGTCACCGCCTATGTAGTGCACTTCTATAGAGTGGTAGAAGCCAGGTGCGAAATAATTCCTTATAGTTCACCGTGTAGAATAGTGGAAGAGTTTATATGAAATGTACGTACATATTTCACTGTTTTACTTTGTAGTGCACTAGAATACATTAAGATGATAATTATTTCATCATTATTCCTTATATAGAGACACTAGGGAGAATCCCCGACTTCCTGCTGGACAACTACATATATATATATATATATATATATATATATATATTATATTACATTGTACAGGTGTATATATTCAAAGAAATCATCTCGTTGCCACAGTAAAACCTATATGCAAATTTATTCAAATCAGCCCTTTAGCCCCTCCTCTCATTAACATGACATCTACCTCCCTGGCAACTGTTCCAAGTTTATTTCTATTGGTCGACTTCAACGTCAATCGACTCCCTATCCTCTTACCAAGCCCCGCCCCCTCCCTTTTTCCGCCTCAGAACTTTCTCTTTAGAAGATATATTTTTTTTTCCCTCAGAAAGCTTCTTCTTTCACCACTCACCATCTCCGGACCCGTTCGATCGCCGCCATCACCTTCTTAATGTCATCTTTAGCCCGACTTCTTGTCTCCGCGCGAACTGAGCGTCCCGACATGTTCAAATGAGACTCTCCAAAGTCTAAGTAACTAGTTAGCTTCCTCTTTTAGCCGCAATCGTGTCGCTCTCGCCGCCAGACTCACAAAACATCGCGAGAACCCGCGAGATCCGCCTGACGCGATCCCACCTCTTTATTCAAATAGTCGAACACTTCAGACCTGTGCGCGAGCTCACATTTCATTCATCTGTTCATTTTGGCTGTGATAAAGTTATAAAAATAAATAAATAAACAAAACCCTCTTTAATATGAAGTCTAACTGATTGTAGTGGTTTCAGAACAAAACCCAGGGAAAACAAACAGGGAATAATATAAATTATAAAGGCTATATCTTATAAATAATTAAACTGTGCTAAAAATGCATCACACTTGGTTTTGTATTGAAATTAAACTTGTGGCTTAAAGTTCTCAACATTATTTTCAATAACATTTATCAAATTCATAAAATAAAACAGAACGCCATGCTATGAAACACTCAGGTTTTTTTTTATTCATTAAAAGCAGCATGCCACATCCACTCAAACACAGACTGAAAGAGGGCGGTCAGTCCTTCTGCGTGTTGGTGATGGCATCCAGCGTGGTCTGGGCATCGGTGATCTGCTGCTGCAGTCGCTGCTTGACGCCAGCGTTGGTGCTCTTCTTCAGCAGGGCCTGCATGTCTGCGATGGCGGCGCGGTAACCTGTCACGTTGTGGAAGACCCGGATGGCGCGGTCGCCGGTGCTCACCAAGAAGCGGTTGTTAATGTCGAATTTGAGATCGGTGATGTCCTCACTGTGGACGTTGTGGAACTCCTCCTCCAACTCACCCGAGCTCGCGCTGTACATGTAAAGGTCTCGGCCGCTAGACACGGCGACCGCGCGACCGTCTGGAGAGAGAGCGATGCGGCTCCCCTCTGATACCTCACATGGTACAGTCCGGAGCAGGTACGGGTCCTGCTGCTTCTTATACTCCACATCTGTGTCCCAGAGCTTCCACGTGCCATCTTTAGACACTGTCACCATTCTGCAAACACACACATATATGTGACATCTAAATGGACATGTAGTGCACTATGCAGAACATGTGAGAGTATTGTGTGTGTGTGTGTGTGTGTGTGTGTGTGTGTGCGAGAGAGAGTGTGTGTGAGAGAGAGAGAGACACACACACAGACAGACCTGCGAGAGTCGTTGGAAAAATCGAAGCAGTATACTCCAGCTGAATGACCTTTGAGGTCGAACGCTCGAGTCACTTCTTTAAACTCTCCTGTTTTAGCGAAACACACCTCCCAAACTTTAACATCCGGAGTGAAGCCACACGCTGCCACGAACCTACACACACACAATTATAATACAGCATGAAATAATATATTAATAAATAATTCATACACAAACAATGAATGGTGATTTAGCCTTTAGTTAATGCATGAGAAGGCAGAAAACTATAAATTACAAACAAATGAACATAAATCACTGAAATGATTTTCATTCTAAATAAATTATGACTGTGTTTCAACTAGAAATAAACTACAAAATACAGACACTTAATATAATATATATTATAATAACATAATATATAATTTTATTTAACAATTAACCATAAATAAATAAATAATATAGAGCCTATATACATAAAATGTGTAATAATGCTGAGTGTGTAAGGTACGTGTGTGTGTATGTGTGTACTGACCTGCCACAGGGAGAGACAGCAGCGTGTGAATTGGTCATCTGGTTGGTGGTGATGGAAGCCAGCACTTCTCCTTTCAGATCCCAGATGATGATGCTGGTGTCCACCGACGCCGTCATTATAAACTTCCCTTTAACACAAACAACAGCAGAGTCGTTTCTTCGCTTATTATTGTTCTTATTTTATTCAACACTAACTGCATCTTTCTGAACTGCTGCTCCTGCTGCATCACAGGGCGGAATAAACACACTCCTCCTCATACATCAGCTCACGGACACACACGATTGGCTAGTGTAGGTGTGATTGACAGGGGCGAGGAAGTAAGCCCCTCCCACCCTAACAGCTGATGTGCAATGAAGTAATGAAGCTAATAAAGTAATGAAGCTGGAGAGTGAACCTGTGTCTGCGATGGCCATGGAGATGACGATGCCTTTGTGTTTTCGGGGAAAATCCTCCGGAGATGCTTTAAAACTGAACGTGCCATCGTCCTTCTTGGTCATCTTAAAAATACGAATTGTCTCTCCATTCGCCAGCCATGTGATGAAGGCTCTGTAGGAACATAGTCATCATCATCATCAGTAACAGATTATAAGTTTTATAAGAAATGTTTAACATGTTATAACTGTTATTAGAGTACACACTCTCACACACTCGCTCACACACACACACACTCGCTCGCGCACACACACACTCGCTCGCTCACACACACACTCGCTCGCTCACACACACACTCGCTCGCTCGCACACACACTCGCTCGCTCGCTCACACACACGCTCGCTCGCTCACACACACGCTCACACACACTCGCTCACACACACACACTCGCTCACACACACACACTCGCTCACACACACACACTCGCTCACACACACACACTCGCTCGCTCACACACACTCGCTCGCTCACACACACACACTCGCTTGCTCACACACACACTCGCTCACACACACACACACACACGCTCACACTATCACACTCACACAGAGACAGACAGATGTATTGTGTTGTTCAATAAACTGTTAAATAAGATTTTCTTCACATTAATATATTAACTTAGGGTTTCCTTTAGATTTGCCTGTAACAGCTGTAATTACAATAAGTGTGTGCATTTGAGCGAGTGTGAGAGAGCGTGTGTGAGTGAGTGTGTGTGTGTCCGAGAGAGAGTGTGTGTGTGTGTCTGAGAGAGAGAGAGTGTGTGTGTGAGAGTGTGTCTGAGAGTGAGAGTGTGTGTGTGTGTGTGTGTGCACGCGCGTGTGAGACAGTGTGTGTGTGTCCGAGAGAGAGTGTGTGTGTGTGTCTGAGAGAGAGAGTGTGTGTGTTTGAGAGTGTGTCTGAGAGTGAGAGTGTGTGTGTGTGTCTGAGAGAGAGAGTGTGTGTGTTTGAGAGTGTGTGTGTGTCTCTCACCGGGAGTCGGGGCTGAAGCGGACGAGCGTAGCGTGGTCGTACTCCACATTGGCCCTCAGACATTTATGATCTCTCAACAGGAAGTCTTTAGTACTCCAGATGCGGACGGTGCGATCATCAGCACAGGAGGCCAAGTATTTACCGTTACTGCTGAAGTCCACACATGTCACTGCAGCACTGTGACTCTAACACACACACACACACAGCTGTGATGATGAGATTATCTCCTGTAAACCCACTAAACATGTTTAACGGCCTGAAGTGAGCACTGAGAGAATCAGCAGCGTGGCTCCTGTACCTTCAGCGCGGAGGCGAGCAGCGGGTGGGAGAAGGTATGCTGCTGAGGTTTCTCCTTCCGAGGACGCTGCTGCACTTTCTGCTTCTTAGCGGCAGATGCCTTTAGTGAGCTCTCTGCTGGCATTTCATAAAAACACAAACATGGAATACACGAAAAAAAACGGAAATGTGAACTAAAGTCTGAATTATTCCTCAGTCATCGCACGTTAATCTCCGCCAAATTTTACACATGAGGATGAAGCAGCAAACATCTGGAACACAACATTCTCAGGCTCTCAATCACTGATTTAAAAACAAAAAAACAAAACAAAAAAAAACTCACCTACTTTATATTATTTAACCAATTTGCTTTTTATTTATTTAGCTTATTAATTTATTTATTATAATTTCATTTATTATTTATTATTATTAGTAGTAGTAGTATTCTATGTTAATATATTTATTATTACTATTATTACAATGACTTATTATTATTAATTATTTTACTAAATGCATATTTAAATGCATTATTTTTACTCTTGTGTCCTTCGTTATTTTGTAACTTCAAAAGGTATAGAAATATAAATATTTAATTGGCAGTATGAATAATAGCTACTGTTGATGATTAATAAAATAAAACTGAAGGAAAAACTTAATAGATGCATAATAATAATAATAATAATTTTAAAAGTGAAAGTTCATAAGTCATTTCCACTGCAGGGGAGGAGAGCAGATCTGAGCTGCTGAATAAATAAGGGTCACGTGATCTCATTATTTTTAATCTTAATTAAAGATATTGCGTGAGTGAGGGATCTGCATCTCTTCAGCATGCCTGACTGAGTTACACTGAAATAGTAGAACACACACACACACACACACACACACACACACACACTTACCAGCTGCTTTGTTGTCCTGCTCCTCTTCTTCACTCTGTTTAGCCTTCTGTTTGCTAACTGCTACAGCGACTAAAATAATCAGCGCTCCAATGATCAGTGAAACGGCAACGAGCGCAGCAAACTCCATGTCCAAGTCTGCCACGTTACACACTCACACACACACACACGCTCACACACACACTCTCACTATCTCTCTCTCTCACACACACACACACACACACACACACACACTGAGGGAACTCTACATGAAACTCTTCCTCTTCCCTGACTGCGCATGCGCGCTATCATTACGTCTCATTACGTCTCTTCCCTGACTGCGCATGCGCGTATCATTATCATGCGTGACAACGAGAGCGCGTGAACAGCATTAGCTGGCGTCGGGTTTCGACACATAAGAGTAACTGTTGAAGGCGTATATTTTTAATGGGTCGAAGTGAAAAAAATTAAAGAAATAAAATATCAGTCAATTGTTTTGACTGAGAAGTTAACAGAGTAAGGTGTACAGTACAGGCAACTGGTCGCTCAGTAGGCTACAGCGTCACACACTACGTCATTGGCAATACCGGAAGTAATGTGCTCATGTGATGAATGAATGGACTTGGGACACTCAGCTCATCTTCGGTGTAGTTTTTTTTTTTTTTTTACCATCACTATCTCACTGTACATTTACACATTAAAATAATCGTGCAAAGTATTTTTTTTAACAATACATAAAAAGAAAGTGGAAAAATATAAGCCTTCTTCCCCAATGGTATTGTCAAAAACATTACCATGACAACCGTTCATTATTAAACACTTGACTGGTTAAATAATTAATACAAATTATTAATTAATCTCTGCAATTAAAAAGGTAACTGTGTTTAATTGACTCATTTACTTAGGAAGTATTTTAGCTAAATATTATTTACAGATTTGTTAGTTTTGTCTTGCAATAATAAATAATATATATCCATTACAAACTTTCTTAAATTTTACTCTTCACCCTCAGCAGGTTACTGATCTGTACGTTTCTGACTTTCTGTAGCCTCGCTATAGCTGTATGAATTATCTCTGGCCTGTAGGTAAATATTCGAATATGTCATATACACCGATCAGACTGAGAGGTGAAGTGAATAACACTGATGATCTCCTCATCATGACACCTGTTAGTGGGTGGGATATATTAGGCAGCAAGTGAACAATTTGTCCTCAAAGTTGATGTGTGAGAAGCAGGAAAAATGGGCAAATGTAAGGATTTGAGCGAGTTTGACAAGGGCCAAATTGTGATGGCTAGACGACTGGATCAGAGCATCTCCAAAACTGCAGCTCTTGTGGGGTGTTCCCGGTCTGCAGTGGTCAGTATCTATCAAAAGTGGTCCAAGGAAGGAACAGTGGTGAACCGGCGACAGGGTCATGGACGGTCAAGGCTCATTGATGCGTGTGGGGAGTGAAGATTGGCCCGTGTGGTCTAATCCAACAGACAAGCTACTGTTGCTCAAATTGCTGAAGAAGTTAATGCTAGTTCTGATAGAAAGGTGCCAGAATACACAGTGCATGACGGGTCAGGGCTGTTTTGGCAGCAAAAAGGGGACCAACACAATATTAGGCAGGTGGTCATAATGATATGCCTGGTTGGTGTATATGTTATATTTTGTAAATATTTATTTGTAAGAAAATAAAGGACAAAAGAAATAAAGATCAGTTGTGTGGTGATGTGTGCAGGTCTGTGGACTGTGACTGTGCTGGAATCAGGAAAATAATTTAACTACCAAATATTATTATTAATCTTGTTGCATGATGCTGTAAACTCGTCACTGTGAGAAATCCTAAAGCTGACTTTAAACAGATAGTTAATAATCTCTTAAAGGTGCTTTAATTTAAATACTGAGATGATTTTCTACGTGGTAATAAAACACAAGCTGTATTTTTTTCTAGAATCTATTCTCCAGATTTAAGAAAAGAGGGTTTGTACAGCTCCGCTCACACAGCAAAGAATAAAGGACATTAAATCACATCCTAATAGCTGCTACAAGGCTCCTGTTTATTGGCTCTAGAGCAGTTCATAGAAAAACAATTCATTAAAAATGATTATCCCAGTGAGACAATGATAATCCTCATTTCTATCCATTTTTCTTCTTTTTAAAGAAATAATTTAACGTCCTCTCCATCATCGCTTTTTCCAAATAACGGAAACAAAACTGTGTCTGTGACGCTGCTCCTCTCACGCAGCTGCAACAAAACAACACAAAACAAAAAACACATCCAGCTTTGGTTTCAGGTGGAAGTGCAGTTCAAGAAATGATTACTGAGTGTAAAGTAATCCAGAATAATTCTGAACATAACTGCTACATTTTCATCAGGATTCTTCCTTTGACCTAAAACATGATATTTTATGGTCTAAATAGCACGACCGACAGTGTTTTCACAAAACCGCCTTCAGACAGCAAGAGTTTAAGAGCGTCTGCTGATGTTTTAGTTCTCAGTAGCTGAACATTTGCGGTGCTGCGGCTGGGGGCTGTGTAGGCCCTGAAGCCTGGGGCTGGATTTGATGGTTTTGCCCCAGATTACGCTGTGATTCCTGTGGAAGCTGAGCTTCGGGGTCCTGGGGGTTCTGGTTGTCCTGAGGCTCAGCCTGGGATCCGCCCACCGTCATGGCTGCTGTCACGTGATTCCCATCCGGAGTCACCTGACTTGTCCCAGCGTTCACATGACTTGTGTTTGTGGTCACATGACTCGCCTCTGTGTTGGTGATGGGCCTCCAGGCCTCCAGAGGGTGTGATATGGGATTGACGAAGGTAGTGAGGTTGATGAAGTGAGCGACAGACTGCGAGTTCGCTCCGTCCGCCTGGACGCCGGAGCCAGTGACGGGGTCAAAGGTCACAGTGAGGATGGAGCTGTCGAGGGTCAGAGGTCGTTCCACGGTGACGGGCTGCAGGCTGGTGAACTGAGCCGCCGTGTTGATGGGCGTCACCCTGATGTTGGTCAGACTGACTGAGGTGGTGGGAGGAGCACTAGGGTCAGCTAACACCACCACCTGTAGGGGGCGGAGTAGAGATCGAAGGTTTTATATGGAATTGATTTTCCAGGATGTTAAAAAGTGAGAGAATCGGCTTAGAAAAAATTATGCTTATGAAGATGATTCATTTAAACAGAAACCGTTCACCTGTTGTAAATTCTGCACGGCCGAATTGGTCTCATCTCCTGTTGTTGCCGTGGTTGCTGCTGTTGTTGTGAACTCGCTGGTTTTTCTTGTTAGCTCACCGTATTCAACTGAATCTGAGAGAATTGACTCCTGCAGCTTCTGCTTCTTCTTCATGGGACTCGAGTTCCTCTGGGCTTTTACTGTGGAGAGAGGAGGCTGAGACACACACACACACACACACAGGCATGCACACATACACACATGCGCGCACACACACACAAATTTTGTTGACAATTAAAAAATGAAACAATTAAACAATAAAAAATGCTATTCTTTCTCTCTCTCTCTCTCTCTCTCTCTCTCTCTCACACACACACACACACACACCTGTGCTATGCTGATGGATGAAGCATCAATTGTTGCAGCTTCTGGAAGATCATCTAAATACTCCACTCTCACTGTCACCACCTATATCACCATGGAAACAACAGAAGCTCAAACACACACCTGAGGATCACAGTTAAATGTGTGTGTGTGTGTGTTTGTGTACCTCAGGGTGTTTACGGCGTATGTGTCTGTTCATGGAGGCTCGTGTGGATACTTTAGTGCCACACAGGTGACAGCTCTGAGCCTCGACCTTCTCGTGTGTGAGCTGGACGTGTTTCTGCAGCATGTACTCCGTCACGTACTTCTTATCACACACCGAGCATGACCACGTCTTCCCCACTAACACACACACATACACACGTGTTGAACATTGCCTCATTCTGCACCACAGAGAAATCCTGAACATATTTACTGAAATAAACTCGGTCACGTGTGTGACGTGACGTGAGGTTCACCTGTGTGAATGAGTTTGTGTGTTTCCATTGTGTTTCTCTCACTGAATGTTTTTCCACACAGCTCACACATGAAGTCCTTTATACCTGCAGGAGAACACCACAAGATCGTCACAATGTTCATGTTTTTTATCGTTACTTCAGATAACAGAAGTGGCATGAAATGAGTGGAGGTTGTGTAAGGGTGTGTGAGGTTGTGTGAGGCAGCTGTGCCTGTGTGAGTTTGTGTGTGGTTGTGTGAGGTAGCTTTGCCTGTGTGAGGTTGTGTGAGATAGATGTAGCTGTGTAAGGTTGTGTGAGGTTGTGTAAGGATGAGTGAGGTAGCTGTACCTGTGTATGGTTGTGTGAGGTTGTGTAAGGATGAGTGAGGTAGCTGTACCTGTGTAAGGTTGTGTGAGGTTGTGTAAGGATGAGTGAAGTAGCTGTACCTGTGTAAGGTTGTGTAGGTTTGTGTGAGGTAGCTGCACCTGTGTTTGGTTGTGTGAGGTAGCTGCACCTGTGTGAGGTTGTGTAAGTTTGTGTGAGGTAGCTGTACCTATATAAGGTTGTATAAGGGTGTGTGAGGTTGTGTAAGGTTGAGTGAGGTAGCTGTACCTGTGTGAGGTTGAGTGAGGTAGCTGTACCTGTGTGAGGCTGTGTAAGTTTTAGTGAGGTAGCTGCACCTGTGTTTGGTTGTGTGAGGTAGCTGTACCTGTATAAGGTTGTATAAGGGTGTGTGAGGTTGTGTAAGGTTGAGTGAGGTAGTTGTACCTATGTGAGGTTGTGTAAGGTTGAGTGAGGTAGCTGTACCTGTGTAAGGTTGAGTGAGGTAGCTGTACCTGTGTGAGGTTGTGTAAGGTTGAGTGAGGTAGCTGTACCTGTGTAAGGTTGAGTGAGGTAGCTGCACCTGTGAGGTTGTATAAGGTTGTGTGAGGTAGCTGTACCTGTGTGAGGTTGTGTAAGTTTGTGTGAGGTAGCTGTACCTGTGTAAGGTTGTGTAAGTTTGTGTGAGGTAGCTGTACCTGTGTGAGGTTGTGTGAGTTTGTGTGAGGTAGCTGTACCTGTGTAAGGTTGTGTGAGGTAGCTGTACCTGTGTGAGGTTGTGAGAGGTAGCTGTACCTGTGTGAGGTTGTGTGAGGTAGCTGTACCTGTGTGAGGTTGTGTGAGGTAGCTGTACCTGTGTGAGGTTGTGAGAGGTAGCTGTACCTGTGTGAGGTTGTGTAAGGTTGTGTGAAGTAGCTGTACCTGTGTGAGGTTGAGTGAGGTAGCTGCACCTGTGAGGTTGTATAAGGTTGTGTGAGGTAGCTGTACCTGTGTGAGGTTGTGTAAGTTTGTGTGAGGTAGCTGTACCTGTGTAAGGTTGTGTAAGTTTGTGTGAGGTAGCTGTACCTGTGTGAGGTTGTGTGAGTTTGTGTGAGGTAGCTGTACCTGTGTAAGGTTGTGTGAGGTAGCTGTACCTGTGTGAGGTTGTGAGAGGTAGCTGTACCTGTGTGAGGTTGTGTGAGGTAGCTGTACCTGTGTGAGGTTGTGTGAGGTAGCTGTACCTGTGTGAGGTTGTGAGAGGTAGCTGTACCTGTGTGAGGTTGTGTAAGGTTGTGTGAAGTAGCTGTACCTGTGTGAGGTTGTGTAAGGTTGTGTGAGGTAGCTGTACCTGTGTGAGGTTGTGTGAGGTAGCTGTACCTGTGTGAGGTTGTGAGAGGTAGCTGTACCTGTGTGAGGT
Source organism: Hemibagrus wyckioides (assembly GCF_019097595.1). Classification (NCBI taxonomy): domain Eukaryota; kingdom Metazoa; phylum Chordata; class Actinopteri; order Siluriformes; family Bagridae; genus Hemibagrus; species Hemibagrus wyckioides. Next base: position 15,543,109 of record NC_080725.1, read on the forward strand.
TGTGTAAGGTTGTGTGAGGTAGCTGTACCTGTGTGAGGTTGTGTGAGGTAGCTGTACCTGTGTGAGGTTGTGTAAGTTTGTGTGAGGTAGCTGTACCTGTGTGTCTCTTGTAGTGTTTCAGCATGTTGACTTTCTGTGCGAATTTGCGGTTACACTCCTTACACTCATACTCCTTAATGCCCTTGTGGAGCTTCATGTGGTGTCGCAGGGCATGTTTCGTCTTCATACCTGCTCACACACACACACACACACACACACACACACACACACACACACTAATGTGACAAACCACACACATAAATGCTTGTACAGTGTGTGGGTGTGTGTGTTTTCTACCTTTCCCACACTCAGCACACAGGAAGTCGCGAATGTTATCATGAACTCTCAGGTGCTCCTTCAGCATGTCCTTCCTGGCAAACGATTTTCCACACTGATCACAACTGTGACTCTTCACACCTGCATGCACACACACACACACACACACACACACACACCCTTAAAGGATCAGGTTTGGGACACAGTGAGGTGTCTATACAGTGTGTGTGTGTGTTTGTGTATGTGTGTGTGTCTGACATGTGTAAGACGTGAGCAGCACTAACACACCTGTGTGGATGATCTTGTGCCTCTCCAGGTTGCCGATGCTGTTGAAGATGCGGCCGCACATGTCACACGGGTGGATGTACCTGCAACCGGGTCACATGATCAAGACTCTGCACATCACTGGGGGTGAGCTCTACATTAAACTGGATTCTGATTGGTCATCATGTGTTGCTTCATTTTCTATAACAGCAGTTTATATCAATGCACTCACTCTGATACCTTTCTGTAGTAACAGCTGGTTTCTATAGTAACAGCTCCCTCACAGAGATGTGTACAGCACAAACAGATTAAAACTAAACACTGATCTGGTGAAGTTTACTGTAAGTGTGTGGAAGGAGTGCTGGGTATCAGTCAGAGGTGAAGCTGGACCTTCACATCTTCAGGACAGAGGAGTTTACACTGCTTTACAGTTTCTCACTTCTCCATGAAATGTAACAATAACTGGATAAAAAGTATGGCATGTACTTTAGTACTTTGTATTTATGTATGTGTGTGTGTGTGTGCATATATTTATGTATGTGTGTGAGTGTGTGTGTATGTGTATTTATGTATGTGTGTGTATATTTGTGTTTGTGTGTGTATGTATATATATATGTGTGTGTGTGTGTATGTGTATTTATGTGTGTGTGTGTATTTATGTGTTTATGTTTGTGTGTATATTTATGTTTGTGTGTGTGTGTGTATATTTGTGTATATGTATGTGTTTGTGATGTATGTATGTATATATATGTATGTGTGTATGTATATTTATGTTTATGTGTGTGTGTGTATTTATGTATGTGTGTGTGTATATTTATGTGTATTTATGTATGTGTGTGTATATTTGTGTGTGTGTGTGTATGTGTATTTAAGTATGTGTGTGTATATATGTGTGTGTATGTGTATTTATGTATGTGTGTGTATATTTATGTGTATTTATGTGTGTGTGTGTATTTATGTGTGTGTGTGTATGTGTGTGTATATTTATGTGTGTATGTATGTGTTTGTGATGTATGTATGCGTATATATGTATGTGTGTGTGTATATTTATGTGTTTGTGTGTGTGTGTATGTGTATTTATGTATGTGTGTGTATATATGTGTGTGTATGTGTATTTATGTATGTGTGTGTGTATATTTGTGTTTGTGTGTGTGTATGTGTGTGTATATTTATGTGTGTATGTATGTGTTTGTGATGTATGTATGTGTATATATGTATGTGTGTGTGTATATTTATGTGTTTATGTGTGTGTGTGTATTTATATATATATATATATATGTGTGTGTGTGTGTGTATATTTATGTGTGTGTGTATGTATGTGTATATGTGTGTTTGTGTGTGTGTATATTTATGTGTTTATGTGTATGTATGTGTATTTATGTATGTGTGTATATTTATGTGTTTATGTGTGTGTATATTTATGTGTTTGTGTGTGTGTGTGTGTCTACCTCTGCACTGCAGGGTCAGGAAGCTGTTCTCTGTGAATAACCAGGTGAGCGTTGTAGGTGGCTTTGAGGGCAAAGCGTCTGTTACAGATCACACAGCCGTAGCCGCGCTCTTTGTGCATCTCCATGATGTGTTTCAGATAATCACGACCTTTAGCAAACGTCACCTGAGCCACCGAGCAGACGGAATTCCACAGAATTCAGCAAGACAGACAGGATATGGATCAAAATATCCCAAAAACTCAGTTTGCTTTTTGTTTCTATCCACATTGTATTGTCAGCAGAAGGAAAGAACTGTGTGTGTGTGTGTGTGTGTGTGTTTTAACCTGGCACTTTTTACAGCTATATTTGTGATGTTCTGGATCATCCTTCTCATCTTCATCGTCTGAGTTTCCCTCACTGTCATCCATCGAAATTCCAATCTTTTTAATGAAGTTCTCTCGCTCCTGTTCATCCATTAACGCAATATCCTGAGAGAGAGAGAGAGAGAGAGAGACAAGCAGCTCTATGAATTGGATGTTGAATTGGAAGAACTCGAATGTCCTGTACAAAGCCCTTACTCAACCCCACTGAACACGTCATGTCACATGCAGCTCAGTGATAAACAGCTGTATATCTGCAAAATGGACATTATGTTCACTCTAACACACACACACACACAGAGAAATGTGTGCTACTCCTCACCTTAAAGTGCACGTGTATGTGGTCTCTCAGCACATCCACGCGGAAGAACTTGCGGCCGCAGATCTCACACGTGTATTTTTTGTCTCCGTGAGTCAGCAGGTGTTTGTTCATGTTACTGCGACAGGAAAACACCTGGTACACAAACAACATCCAGATAACACACACTGCCACGTGACGTGTTCCACAGCAGACAAGACAGCGCTCCACACTCCACTCACACAGACAGACGTGAAAATACCTCCACTGAACTGTGCTGATAACATCAGAGTAAATATCACACTGTGTGTGCTGGTGCTGGAGTGGGAAGGTGTGTGTACAGAGGATTTGATGATTTCCTTGACTGAGCTGATTTTGTAATGCAGCTCTGGCAACCCTGAACACCAAAGCAGTCAGTGTTGTACATTAAAGCATGTGAGAAATGTTTAATGAGCACTAAACCCCTTGGGTTTGTTTTGTTTGTTCAATCAAGAAAAATCTCAGTTCAGTGTGAAAAATATCCACACAAAAAAATCTGATAAATTTAATCATAACCCATTCCGGCCAAATCAGGGTGCCAATACTTTTGCACCTGAGTCTTATACCCATGTACTAATTCTCACCTTGCCGCAGATGGGACACGCTGATGGTTCCTTCCTGTATTTTGTTCCTTCTTCTCCGTTTGCATCCATTTCTTCTCTCTTCATGTTCTTCGAACCTGATGGCACGTCACACACACACCAGAGGAGATTAATAAAAAATACTAACCCCAATTCAGATCTCCCTCTTCCTTGGTGTGTATATATATATATATATATATATATATATATATATATATATATATATTTATATTTATGTCTCTCTCACCCATGACGTGGCGTCTCTGGTGGTCCTGCATCACGTCTTTACGGTAAAACATTTTGTTACACACCTCGCAGGCGTACAGCTTCTCCCCGTGTTTCTTCTTGTGTTTGGATAAATTGCTGTTGGTGGAGAAAAACCTGGAGCAGAGCTCACACTGAAACGTCTTATCGTCTTTGGGGAGAAAAGACAAAGATGGACAGCTTTACATGCCCACACATGGCAAAAGATATCTCTAATACTAATAAACAGATAAGGCAGATTGTAATAACATAGTAATTACACACACATGCAGACTAGACAACGTGTACAACATACACAGTCTACATAACAGTACAGTATGATCAGTGTATTGTATACTCTCAGGGTTGTACCTGTCCTGCAGTTGTGAAATTTCAAGGCGTTTTCTACCCGAAACGATTTCTCACAGGTCTTACACTTATACCTGTACTCCACATCCGACTACACACACACACACACACAATTATCAAGCTTCAGAGAAATTGGATGTTATTCAGATTATTCACAAAACTTTTTCACTCTCTCTTTCACACACACACACACACACACACCTCGTTCTTGCTGTGTTTGTAGGAGATGTGCTGTTTCAGACTCTCCTTACGACTGAACATCTTGTCACACTCATCACATTTAAACAGTTTGTCACCTGAAACAGAGAAGAGAGTGGGAAGTGTGTGTGTGTACTGTGAAACAACCTCTGGGTGTGTGAATTTGTGTTTATATATATATATATATATATATATATATATATATATATATATATATATATGTGTGTGTGTGTGTACCATGAGAGCGCACATGCCGGTTCAGGTTGCTGCTGTTCTGAAACACTTTATTACACAGGATACACTGATACACTCGCTTATGATCTCCACTCTTCAGAATACGCTTCCTCACCACTGACCTACACACACACACACACACACAGTGTTCATTTCACAGGTTCCTTACACACACTCTCACATACACACACACACACACAGTGGGAGGTTGAAGAGTGTGTGAGTTCTCACTTTCCGCTCGTGATGAGGCAGCGTGTGTGTCGGCTCGGTTTGATTGACAGCTCGTCTCTGCGCATGAGATCCGACACTGGAACTGGAACAGAAGCAGGGGGGTCTACACACACACACACAGGCTCACATGAGGATATGTGTAAGTGCAGGATTTCTTAGAAACTGAACCAAAACAGAAAAGTGAGGTGGCACTTAAAAGATGTGTGTGTGTGTGTGAGTGTGTAATCACTTTTACTGAGTTCTGTTGTCTCTCCTTTCGCTTTACGTTGTCTATTTACTCGTTTTTTCGGCTCGGGTGCAGCGGGTGTGACTTCAGGAGTAACATTCACCGCTACCTGATGATCAGGTGAGACAGCAGCGGGTGAGACAGCAGTGGGTGAGACAGCAGCGGGTGAGACAGCAGCGGGTGAGACAGCAGCGGGTGAGACAGCAGCGGGTGAGCAGGTCAGCTGATCTGGAAAAGAGATAAATAAAACCAGATGACCAGGGTTAAGTAAGAAACACTCACATCACCATCATCAGTGTTTCAGACTCACCTGTGTTATTGTCTCTGAGCACAGGGGGCGCCAAAACTTCTGCTCGCTCCTCAACTACAGCTGGTTTTCCACACAACGTCCCTACAACACCACCACCACCACAATAACAACCACCACCACCACCACAATAACAACCACCACCACCACCAGCACCACAATACAGATCAAACAACATTATACTGTTGGTATAATGGTACAAATCAGACAGACACACTGCACATCCATCTGTCTGTCTGTCTGTACAGTTGTGTGTCTATGTGTCAGTGTGTGTACCTGTGTGTGTCAGTGTGTGTACCTGTGTGTGTACCTGTGTGTGTCAGTGTGTGTCAGTGTGTGTGTCAGTGTGTGTACCTGTGTGTGTCAGTGTGTGTACCTGTGTGTGTCAGTGTGTGTACCTGTGTGTGTACCTGTGTGTGTCAGTGTGTGTCAGTGTGTGTGTCAGTGTGTGTACCTGTGTGTGTCAGTGTGTGTACCTGTGTGTGTCAGTGTGTGTCAGTGTGTGTGTCAGTGTGTGTACCTGTGTGTGTCAGTGTGTGTACCTGTGTATGTCAGTGTGTGTACCTGTGTATGTCAGTGTGTGTACCTGTGTGTGTCAGTGTGTGTACCTGTGTGTGTCAGTGTGTGTGTCAGTGTGTGTACCTGTGTGTGTCAGTGTGTGTACCTGTGTGTGTCAGTGTGTGTACCTGTGTGTGTCAGTGTGTGTACCTGTGTGTGTCAGTGTGTGTACCTGTGTATGTCAGTGTGTGTACCTGTGTGTGTCAGTGTGTGTGTCAGTGTGTGTACCTGTGTGTGTCAGTGTGTGTACCTGTGTGTGTCAGTGTGTGTACCTGTGTATGTTAGTGTGTGTACCTGTGTGTGTCAGTGTGTGTGTCAGTGTGTGTACCTGTGTATGTCAGTGTGTGTACCTGTGTGTGTCAGTGTGTGTACCTGTGTGTGTACCTGTGTATGTCAGTGTGTGTACCTGTGTGTGTCAGTGTGTGTACCTGTGTGTGTCAGTGTGTGTACCTGTGTGTGTACCTGTGTGTGTACCTGTGTGTGTCAGTGTGTGTACCTGTGTGTGTCAGTGTGTGTACCTGTGTGTGTCAGTGTGTGTACCTGTGTGTGTCAGTGTGTGTACCTGTGTGTGTCAGTGTGTGTACCTGTGTATGTCAGTGTGTGTACCTGTGTGTGTCAGTGTGTGTACCTGTGTATGTCAGTGTGTGTACCTGTGTGTGTCAGTGTGTGTACCTGTGTGTGTCAGTGTGTGTACCTGTGTGTGTCAGTGTGTGTGTCAGTGTGTGTACCTGTGTATGTCAGTGTGTGTACCTGTGTGTGTCAGTGTGTGTACCTGTGTGTGTACCTGTGTATGTCAGTGTGTGTACCTGTGTGTGTCAGTGTGTGTACCTGTGTGTGTACCTGTGTATGTCAGTGTGTGTACCTGTGTGTGTCAGTGTGTGTACCTGTGTGTGTCAGTGTGTGTACCTGTGTGTGTACCTGTGTATGTCAGTGTGTGTACCTGTGTGTGTCAGTGTGTGTACCTGTGTGTGTCAGTGTGTGTACCTGTGTGTGTCAGTGTGTGTACCTGTGTATGTCAGTGTGTGTACCTGTGTATGTCAGTGTGTGTACCTGTGTGTGTCAGTGTGTGTGTCAGTGTGTGTACCTGTGTGTGTCAGTGTGTGTACCTGTGTGTGTCAGTGTGTGTACCTGTGTGTGTCAGTGTGTGTACCTGTGTGTGTCAGTGTGTGTACCTGTGTATGTCAGTGTGTGTACCTGTGTGTGTCAGTGTGTGTACCTGTGTGTGTCAGTGTGTGTACCTGTGTGTGTCAGTGTGTGTACCTGTGTATGTCAGTGTGTGTACCTGTGTGTGTCAGTGTGTGTGTCAGTGTGTGTACCTGTGTGTGTCAGTGTGTGTACCTGTGTGTGTCAGTGTGTGTACCTGTGTGTGTACCTGTGTATGTCAGTGTGTGTACCTGTGTGTGTCAGTGTGTGTACCTGTGTGTGTCAGTGTGTGTACCTGTGTGTGTACCTGTGTGTGTACCTGTGTATGTCAGTGTGTGTACCTGTGTGTGTCAGTGTGTGTACCTGTGTGTGTCAGTGTGTGTACCTGTGTGTGTCAGTGTGTGTGTCAGTGTGTGTACCTGTGTATGTCAGTGTGTGTACCTGTGTGTGTCAGTGTGTGTGTCAGTGTGTGTACCTGTGTGTGTCAGTGTGTGTACCTGTGTGTGTCAGTGTGTGTACCTGTGTGTGTCAGTGTGTGTGTCAGTGTGTGTACCTGTGTATGTCAGTGTGTGTACCTGTGTGTGTCAGTGTGTGTACCTGTGTGTGTCAGTGTGTGTACCTGTGTGTGTACCTGTGTGTGTACCTGTGTATGTCAGTGTGTGTACCTGTGTGTGTCAGTGTGTGTACCTGTGTGTGTACCTGTGTGTGTACCTGTGTATGTCAGTGTGTGTACCTGTGTGTGTCAGTGTGTGTACCTGTGTGTGTCAGTGTGTGTACCTGTGTATGTCAGTGTGTGTACCTGTGTATGTCAGTGTGTGTACCTGTGTATGTCAGTGTGTGTACCTGTGTGTGTCAGTGTGTGTGTCAGTGTGTGTACCTGTGTGTGTCAGTGTGTGTACCTGTGTGTGTCAGTGTGTGTACCTGTGTGTGTCAGTGTGTGTACCTGTGTGTGTCAGTGTGTGTGTCAGTGTGTGTACCTGTGTATGTCAGTGTGTGTACCTGTGTGTGTCAGTGTGTGTACCTGTGTGTGTACCTGTGTATGTCAGTGTGTGTACCTGTGTGTGTCAGTGTGTGTACCTGTGTGTGTACCTGTGTATGTCAGTGTGTGTACCTGTGTGTGTCAGTGTGTGTACCTGTGTGTGTCAGTGTGTGTACCTGTGTGTGTACCTGTGTGTGTACCTGTGTATGTCAGTGTGTGTACCTGTGTGTGTCAGTGTGTGTACCTGTGTGTGTCAGTGTGTGTACCTGTGTGTGTCAGTGTGTGTACCTGTGTATGTCAGTGTGTGTACCTGTGTATGTCAGTGTGTGTACCTGTGTGTGTCAGTGTGTGTGTCAGTGTGTGTACCTGTGTGTGTCAGTGTGTGTACCTGTGTGTGTCAGTGTGTGTACCTGTGTGTGTCAGTGTGTGTACCTGTGTATGTCAGTGTGTGTACCTGTGTGTGTCAGTGTGTGTGTCAGTGTGTGTACCTGTGTGTGTCAGTGTGTGTACCTGTGTGTGTCAGTGTGTGTACCTGTGTGTGTCAGTGTGTGTGTCAGTGTGTGTACCTGTGTATGTCAGTGTGTGTACCTGTGTGTGTCAGTGTGTGTGTCAGTGTGTGTACCTGTGTGTGTCAGTGTGTGTACCTGTGTGTGTCAGTGTGTGTACCTGTGTGTGTCAGTGTGTGTGTCAGTGTGTGTACCTGTGTGTGTCAGTGTGTGTACCTGTGTGTGTCAGTGTGTGTACCTGTGTGTGTCAGTGTGTGTACCTGTGTATGTCAGTGTGTGTACCTGTGTGTGTCAGTGTGTGTGTCAGTGTGTGTACCTGTGTATGTCAGTGTGTGTACCTGTGTGTGTACCTGTGTATGTCAGTGTGTGTACCTGTGTGTGTCAGTGTGTGTACCTGTGTGTGTACCTGTGTATGTCAGTGTGTGTACCTGTGTGTGTCAGTGTGTGTACCTGTGTGTGTCAGTGTGTGTACCTGTGTGTGTACCTGTGTGTGTCAGTGTGTGTCAGTGTGTGTCAGTGTGTGTGTCAGTGTGTGTACCTGTGTGTGTCAGTGTGTGTACCTGTGTATGTCAGTGTGTGTACCTGTGTATGTCAGTGTGTGTACCTGTGTGTGTCAGTGTGTGTACCTGTGTGTGTCAGTGTGTGTGTCAGTGTGTGTACCTGTGTGTGTCAGTGTGTGTACCTGTGTGTCAGTGTGTGTACCTGTGTGTGTCAGTGTGTGTACCTGTGTGTGTCAGTGTGTGTACCTGTGTATGTCAGTGTGTGTACCTGTGTGTGTCAGTGTGTGTACCTGTGTATGTCAGTGTGTGTACCTGTGTGTCAGTGTGTGTACCTGTGTATGTCAGTGTGTGTACCTGTGTGTGTCAGTGTGTGTGTCAGTGTGTGTACCTGTGTATGTCAGTGTGTGTACCTGTGTGTGTACCTGTGTATGTCAGTGTGTGTACCTGTGTGTGTCAGTGTGTGTACCTGTGTGTGTACCTGTGTATGTCAGTGTGTGTGTCTATGTGTCAGTGTGTGTACCTGTGTGTGTCAGTGTGTGTACCTGTGTGTGTACCTGTGTGTGTCAGTGTGTGTCAGTGTGTGTGTCAGTGTGTGTACCTGTGTGTGTCAGTGTGTGTACCTGTGTATGTCAGTGTGTGTACCTGTGTGTGTCAGTGTGTGTACCTGTGTGTGTCAGTGTGTGTGTCAGTGTGTGTACCTGTGTGTGTCAGTGTGTGTACCTGTGTGTGTCAGTGTGTGTACCTGTGTATGTCAGTGTGTGTACCTGTGTATGTCAGTGTGTGTACCTGTGTGTGTCAGTGTGTGTGTCAGTGTGTGTACCTGTGTGTGTCAGTGTGTGTACCTGTGTGTGTCAGTGTGTGTACCTGTGTATGTCAGTGTGTGTACCTGTGTGTGTCAGTGTGTGTGTCAGTGTGTGTACCTGTGTATGTCAGTGTGTGTACCTGTGTGTGTACCTGTGTATGTCAGTGTGTGTACCTGTGTGTGTCAGTGTGTGTACCTGTGTGTGTACCTGTGTGTGTCAGTGTGTGTACCTGTGTGTGTCAGTGTGTGTACCTGTGTGTGTACCTGTGTGTGTACCTGTGTGTGTCAGTGTGTGTACCTGTGTGTGTCAGTGTGTGTACCTGTGTGTGTCAGTGTGTGTACCTATGTGTGTCAGTGTGTGTACCTGTGTATGTCAGTGTGTGTACCTGTGTATGTCAGTGTGTGTACCTGTGTGTGTCAGTGTGTGTACCTGTGTATGTCAGTGTGTGTACCTGTGTGTGTCAGTGTGTGTACCTGTGTATGTCAGTGTGTGTACCTGTGTGTGTCAGTGTGTGTGTCAGTGTGTGTACCTGTGTATGTCAGTGTGTGTACCTGTGTGTGTACCTGTGTATGTCAGTGTGTGTACCTGTGTGTGTCAGTGTGTGTACCTGTGTGTGTACCTGTGTATGTCAGTGTGTGTACCTGTGTGTGTCAGTGTGTGTACCTGTGTGTGTCAGTGTGTGTACCTGTGTGTGTACCTGTGTGTGTACCTGTGTGTGTCAGTGTGTGTACCTGTGTGTCAGTGTGTGTACCTGTGTGTGTCAGTGTGTGTACCTGTGTGTGTACCTGTGTGTGTCAGTGTGTGTACCTGTGTGTGTACCTGTGTATGTCAGTGTGTGTACCTGTGTATGTCAGTGTGTGTACCTGTGTGTGTCAGTGTGTGTACCTGTGTGTGTACCTGTGTGTGTACCTGTGTATGTCAGTGTGTGTACCTGTGTGTGTCAGTGTGTGTACCTGTGTGTGTCAGTGTGTGTACCTGTGTATGTCAGTGTGTGTACCTGTGTATGTCAGTGTGTGTACCTGTGTGTGTCAGTGTGTGTACCTGTGTATGTCAGTGTGTGTACCTGTGTATGTCAGTGTGTGTACCTGTGTGTGTCAGTGTGTGTACCTGTGTATGTCAGTGTGTGTACCTGTGTGTGTCAGTGTGTGTACCTGTGTGTGTCAGTGTGTGTACCTGTGTGTGTCAGTGTGTGTACCTGTGTATGTCAGTCTGTGTACCTGTGTGTGTCAGTCTGTGTACCTGTGTATGTCAGTCTGTGTACCTGTGTGTGTCAGTGTGTGTACCTGTGTGTGTCAGTGTGTGTACCTGTGTGTGTACCTGTGTATGTCAGTGTGTGTACCTGTGTGTGTCAGTGTGTGTACCTGTGTGTGTACCTGTGTGTGTCAGTGTGTGTACCTGTGTGTGGAGGTGCTATAGGAGGCTTCAGAACGGGTTTCTCCATCTTTTTAGCGTAGAAAGCTCCATACCACACTCTCAGCTCTGCCCCCGGCAACACATCCTGTATAACATACACAAATATACAAAAGTGTGTGTGTGTGTACGTGTTACGTGTGTGTGCTCAAGTGTAGCTGTGAGGTGTGCGTGTGTGTGTGTGTGTGAGTGAGTGAGTGAGTGTGTGTACCTGTGAGGTGTGCGTGTATGTGTGTGTACCTGTGAGGTGTGTGTGTATGTGTGTGTACCTGTGAGGTGTGTGTGTATGTGTGTGTACCTGTGAGGTGTGTGTGTATGTGTGTGTACCTGTGAGGTGTGCGTATGTGTGTGTAACTGTGAGGTGCGTGTATGTGTGTGTATCTGTGAGGTGTGTGTGTGTGTATGTGTGTGTATCTGTGAGGTGTGTGTGTGTGTATGTGTGTGTATCTGTGAGGTGTGTGTGTATGTGTGTGTACCTGTGAGGTGTGTGTGTGTGTATGTGTGTGTATCTGTGAGGTGTGTGTGTGTGTATGTGTGTGTATCTGTGAGGTGTGTGTGTATGTGTGTGTACCTGTGAGGTGTGTGTGTATGTGTGTGTACCTGTGAGGTGTGTGTATGTGTGTGTACCTGTGAGGTGTGTGTGTATGTGTGTGTAACTGAGGTGTGTGTGTGTATACCTGTGAGGTGTGTGTGTATGTGTATGTACCTGTGAGGTGTGTGTGTATGTGTATGTACCTGTGAGGTGTGTGTGTATGTGTGTGTACCTGTGAGGTGTGTGTGTGTGTGTATACCTGTGAGGTGTGTGTGTATGTGTATGTACCTGTGAGGTGTGTGTGTATGTGTATGTACCTGTGAGGTGTGTGTGTATGTGTGTGTACCTGTGAGGTGTGTGTGTGTGTGTATACCTGTGAGGTGTGTGTGTATGTGTATGTACCTGTGAGGTGTGTATGTGTGTGCACCTCTGAGGTGTGTGTGTATGTGTATGTGAGTGTACCTGTGAGGTGTGTGTGTACCTGTAAGATGTGTGGGTAAGTGTATGTGAGTGTACCTGTGAGGTGTGTGTGTGTATGTGTACATGTATGTGTGTGTGTGTATGTGTGTATACCTGTGAGGTGTGTGTATGTGTAGGTGAGTGTACCTGTGAGGTGTGTGTGTATGTGAGTGTACCTATGAGGTGTGTGTGTATGTGAGTGTACCTATGAGGTGTGTGTGTATGTGTATGTGTGTGTACCTGTAAGGTGTATGTGTGTGTGTGTGTATGTGTGTGTACCTATGAGTGGTGTGTGTATGTGTGTGTACCTGTGAAGTGTGTGTGTGTGTGTGCGTGTGTACCTGTGAGGTGTGTGTGTATGTACCTGTGAGGTGTGTGTATATGTGTATGTGTGTGTACCTGTGAGGTGTGTGTGTGTATGTGTATCTGTGTGTACCTGTGAGGGGTGTGTGTATGTGTATGTGTGTGTACCTGTGAGGGGTGTGTGTATGTGTATGTGTGTGTACCTGTGAGGTGTGTGTGTGTATGTGTGTGTACCTGTGAGGTGTGTGTGTGTATGTATGTGTGTGTACCTGTGAGGTGTGTGTGTATGTGTATGTGTGTGTACCTGTGAGGTGTGTGTGTTTGTACGTGTGTGTACCTGTGAGGTGTGTGTGTGTACGTGTGTGTACCTGTGAGGTGTGTGTGTGTACGTGTGTGTACCTGTGAGATGTGTGTGTATGTGTGTGTACCTGTGAGGTGTGTGTGTATGTGTATGTGTGTGTACCTGTGAGGTGCGTATGTATGTGTAACTGTGAGGTGCGTATGTGTGTGTACCTGTGAGGTGTGTGTGTATGTGTGTGTACCTGTGAGGTGTGTGTGTATGTGTGTGTACCTGTGAGGTGTGCGTGTATGTGTGTGTACCTGTGAGGTGTGCGTGTATGTGTGTGTACCTGTGAGGTGTGCGTGTATGTGTGTGTACCTGTGAGGTGTGCGTGTATGTGTGTGTACCTGTGAGGTGTGCGTGTATGTGTGTGTACCTGTGAGGTGTGCGTGTATGTGTGTGTACCTGTGAGGTGTGCGTGTATGTGTGTGTAACTGTGAGGTGTGTATGTGTGTGTACCTGTGAGGTGTGTGTGTATGTGTGTGTACCTGTGAGGTGTGTGTGTATGTGTGTGTACCTGTGAGGTGTGTGTGTATGTGTGTGTACCTGTGAGGTGTGTGTGTATGTGTATGTGTGTGTACCTGTGAGGTGTGCGTGTATGTGTGTGTAACTGTGTGTGTGTATGTGTGTGTATCTGTGAGGTGTGTGTGTATGTGTGTGTATCTGTGAGGTGTGTGTGTATGTGTGTGTATCTGTGAGGTGTGTGTGTATGTGTGTGTATCTGTGAGGTGTGTGTGTATGTGTGTGTATCTGTGAGGTGTGTGTGTATGTGTGTGTATCTGTGTGTGTGTGTGTATGTGTGTGTATGTGTGTGTATCTGTGTGTGTGTATGTGTGTGTACCTGTGAGGTGTGTGTGTATGTGTGTGTACCTGTGAGGTGTGTGTGTATGTGTGTGTACCTGTGAGGTGTGCGTGTATGTGTGTGTACCTGTGAGGTGTGCGTGTATGTGTGTGTAACTGTGAGGTGTGTATGTGTGTGTATCTGTGAGGTGTGAGGTGTGCGTGTATGTGTGTGTAACTGTGAGGTGTGTATGTGTGTGTATCTGTGAGGTGTGTGTGTATGTGTGTGTACCTGTGAGGTGTGTGTGTACCTGTGAGGTGTGTGTGTATGTGTGTGTACCTGTGAGGTGTGTGTGTATGTGTGTGTACCTGTGAGGTGTGTGTGTATGTGTGTGTACCTGTGAGGTGTGTGTGTATGTGTGTGTACCTGTGAGGTGTGTGTGTATGTGTGTGTACCTGTGAGGTGTGTGTATGTGTGTGTACCTGTGAGGTGTGTGTGTATGTGTGTGTACCTGTGAGGTGTGTGTGTATGTGTGTGTACCTGTGAGGTGTGTGTGTATGTGTGTGTACCTGTGAGGTGTGTGTGTGTGTGTGTGTACCTGTGAGGTGTGTGTGTGTGTATGTGTACCTGTGAGGTGTGTGTGTGTGTATACCTGTGAGGTGTGTGTGTATGTGTGTGTACCTGTGAGGTGTGTGTGTATGTGTGTGTACCTGTGAGGTGTGTGTGTGTGTATGTGTACCTGTGAGGTGTGTGTGTGTGTATGTGTACCTGTGAGGTGTGTGTGTGTGTATGTGTGTGTACCTGTGAGGTGTGTGTGTGTATGTGTGTGTACCTGTGAGGTGTGTGTATGTGTGTGTACCTGTGAGGTGTGTGTATGTGTGTGTACCTGTGAGGTGTGTGTATGTGTGTGTACCTGTGAGGTGTGTGTGTATGTGTGTGTACCTGTGAGGTGTATGTGTATGTGTGTGTACCTGTGAGGTGTGTGTATGTGTGTGTACCTGTGAGGTGTGTGTATGTGTATGTGTGTGTACCTGTGAGGTGTGTGTGTATGTGTATGTGTGTGTACCTGTGAGGTGTGTGTGTGTGTATATGTGTGTGTACCTGTGAGGTGTGTGTGTATGTGTGTGTACCTGTGAGGTGTGTGTGTATGTGTGTGTACCTGTGAGGTGTGTGTGTATGTGTATGTGTGTGTACCTGTGAGGTGTGTGTGTATGTGTATGTGTGTGTACCTGTGAGGTGTGTGTGTATGTGTGTGTACCTGTGAGGTGTGTGTATGTGTGTGTACCTGTGAGGTGTGTGTGTATGTGTGTGTACCTGTGAGGTGTGTGTGTATGTGTATGTGTGTGTACCTGTGAGGTGTGTGTGTATGTGTATGTGTGTGTACCTGTGAGGTGTTGAAGTACAGCTCGTCGTCCTGTTGGTATGCTGTGAGGTTTTGGTGTGTGTGATCTGTCGCAGGTCTGACCAGCATCATCCAGTTACAGTCGTCCTCGTTAGACGTGTCCAAACAGATCACAGAGCCGTCTGTCTGAAAGATCTGTCTCACACACACACACACAAACACACACACCTGTCACTTCCTGTCCCTAACCTGTAACTGTTTATTAGACAGAGAGAGAGGGAGTGAGAGAGAGAGAAAGAGAGAGAGAGAGACAGAGAGAGAGAGTTGAGAGAGCTGAAGTAAGGTGTCTTAGAGGAGAGCTGTCACACTGCTTTGAAATGAATCTACATCTAAAGGTAAAATTCTGCACGGCTCTTGTCAAATACAATTCATTTTGGAATCAAGAGGCTAATTAAGTCAATAAACCTAATTAACTGCATAGTTCACTGTACAGTCTTCTGTGTGTGTGTGTTCTGTTTTCCTGAAGCTGACCTTTAAAGGAAATGGTGTGTGTGTGTTCAGCTTTGTGACGCGCTTGGCCTCGAATGGACCGAAGCGTGTTCTCTTGACGAGCCGCCGGAGGACAAACACTCCCTCTGTCTCTCCTTCAGCCACTCGGATCTCCAGACTGTCCGGCAGAGACGACCTGCACACACACACACACACAGGTAACATACAGCACATATACATACAACAAGCCAAACCTGGTTAAAAACACATCACCATCATCGCCATTATTATTATTATTTGTGTATACACACGTTAACTCACCGTGCTCGGCTCAACACAAACGAGTCTCTAACAGTAACGATGGGGCCCAGCTCAGGACACTCAGAATTATGATACTGAGCACAGTCCTCACACCCTGCACACACACACACACACACACACAGTAAAACACCTGGATGTCATGTAAATGCTAAAATACACACTAAAATATGCTAAATATAATCTAAATGAGAACATGGTGCAGAATGAGCTTGTAGATCAGGACCCCCGAACACACCCGAGATCAACGTGAGATGAGTTTCGATTTTTAATATAAATGAAGAGTATAGGGCACGCAGGTTGTGTTAATCCATGTGTTAATCTGTAACACGTCATTTCTCACAAACCCTCAGGGAAGTTGCACACTTGCATTCTGTCAAACTCTTTCGCAGTCCATGTGAAAAAGACATGTGACTGAGCCCATGGGGGCAGTGGTTGCTCAAGTGGTAAAGGCTCTGGGTAATTGACCGGAAGATTGGGGTTCAAGCCCCAACACCGCCAAGCTGCCACCGCGGGGCCCTTGAGCAAGTCCCTTAACCCACCCTGCTCCAGGGGTGCTACATGGCTGACCCTGCGCTCTGACCCCAACCCCCAAGGATGGGATATGCAAAGAAAGTAATGCATGCCGTAATGTATATGTGACAAATAATGACAACTTAACTTCACTTAAACACCAATGACTTCCTTCTTCCTGTTCTAGGATGTCCATTTAGGAACTCTAAACCACACCCACATTTCCATATATGGAAACATCACAAACTGACCCTAACTAGACCCACAGAGAAAAGCTGAAAATGACAGAATGAATAATATGTTAATAAGAACACAGTAATGTGGTGATGTGGATGTTTCTACTCACAGATGTAGTCGTCTGGTGTCTGCTCAGCCATCCTGCTGCTGCGAGATTCACAAAACAGAACAATAAATATCACAGGCTGGTTTAGAAATTCTAATGTATAGGCAAGTTTTGCACATGTGCGAGAGATTATGTAATTATGAGTGTGATTACGAATTATCAGTACCCTTATCAGTATCATAACACCTCCTTTACAGGTGCAGTGTGAACGCATTGTGTCTCAAATGAAATATTAGAAAGACTTAAAAGTGTAGAGAAGTGTGGGAGTGCTCCAGTCCTGCAGGTGGTGCTGTTACAATTTCATTACAATTTCTACAGGAAGAGAGAATCATACTGCATTCATGCTGAGTGTGTGACCTCAGGAAGACCTGCAGGAGGATTAAGGCTCTTTCACGGTTCTTAGTCTGGTTCCTGAGACCCAGTCAGATTCAGATGGAACTGTTTGATTTGGTAAACAAACC
>NC_080725.1:15565000-15612500 GCF_019097595.1 Hemibagrus wyckioides
GGATCGGATCACATGGCCCAGCCTTCACTCTCCATGTGCATCAATGAGCCTTGATCGCCCATGACCCTGTCACCGGTTCACCACTGTTCCTTCCTTGGACCACTTTTGATAGATACTGACCACTGCAGACCGGGAACACCACACAAGAGCTGCAGTTTTGGAGATGCTCTGATCCAGTGGTCTAGCCATCACAATTTGGCCCTTGTCAAACTCGCTCAAATCCTTACGCTTGCCCATTTTTCCTGCTTCTAACACATCAACTTTGAGGACAAAATGTGCACTAGCTGCCTAATATATCCCACCCACTAACAGATAATCAGCGTTATTCATTTCACCTGTCAGTGGTCATAATGTTATGGTATGTATTTATCTATCTATCTAAATGCTCATGTAAATGATTTGTGTGTAAATCCGTGGGTTAAATGCGGCCTGCAGTTCATATGCAGTGTGATTATTTTACATGTGATCAGATAAGGTTCACGTCTCTGGTCTGGACCTAAAGTCACATGTGCAACGTAAGAGGTTCAGTTCTACATGTGGATCATGTTCACCTTAACATGTGTCTTAATACATACAATGATGTTATTCATATAATCAAGTCAAACCCCAAAACATTTTTGTTAATCAGTCAGCATTTATTGCTTGAAATGATAAACCTAATATTAATCACACACACACTCAGAGTCCAGTGAAACCTGAAACACCAGTAGTCTCTTCTCTCTCTCTCTTTCACACACACATACACACAACAGTGAACTCATCAAGCTCATTAATTTATGGCTACACTCAGCTCTGTCGCATCACTTCCTGTTCCAGGTGTTAATTTTGGTGTCTTGAGTACAGAGCTCAGAAAGCTGAAGGTGTCATCAAAGGATTAAGCACATGCTCACATGGTGCAAGGGACATTGGTTACCATAGTGATGTCAATCAGCATCAGACTGAAGTGTGGGTTTACTCACAGTCGTCACTTCCTGTTACGTTTAGAGATCAGACGGTTTAGGCTACAAAGACAGTAAACTGACTGACCACGTGACCTTCTCATCCCAAATAAATCCCCATGATCAGTAATAAGCCCTGTGCCCTAACCTCTAATCCCTACAAGAGTGTGCTATAGACATGAACTAATTGCAGTGCATTGTGGGATTACACGAGTACACTAGATCCTCCAGACAGGACATGACAACAGCGCACTACCTAGTGAACATGGTGCGATTAACAGACGCCTGAGATTCACACATCGAGAGGATCATCCTGGGAGCCGTGTCCGGAGTGTGTGGAGCTCTGACACCACACACACACACACACACCCTGAACACATGTCCTCTGACACACTGCGGTTTGGGGTGAAAGTGAGATCTGAGATGTTTTATTGTGTGTGTGAGACAAATCCCCATCTGTACTGGATATTAACTGTAGGACTTCAGGTCATGTGACTAAACAAACTAAAAACAAATCACATTCTCACACTTACACACACACACACACAAACACAGTCCTAACTGCAGCCTGAGCCACCCCACACTCTTCACCGGAGAAACGTCAAATGAAACGATTAAAGGAGGAAATGTGGATCAGAACACTGATTATCGAAACATTTCACACACACACACACACACACACACACAGAAAATCAATCAGCTGGTCATGTGACTACTAACAAACAAATACTAACAGTGCGTAACATCACACACTGAGAATAAAGGAATGTGGGATTATCATCAGCGGGAAGTGGATCATTAAATCCCTCAGAGACAAACAACACAAACGTAGTACAGGTCATGTGATCAACAAACAAATAAACAAAACTAAACAAATCACTGAAATGACATTGTGACATCACTGTGTGTGATTAAAGTTCTCATTAATGCCCTCCTGTAGTGTTTAAACACTCACACACACAAACACACTCCGTCCTATATTCATGAAACAACATTCAAACTGACCGACGGATTTACATATTTACTCAGATTATATATATATATATATATATATATATATATATATATATATATATATATATATATATATATATATATATATATATATATATATAAATGAAAAATGGTAAAATAAACAAAACTATAGTTCAGGTAAGAACTCATCATGTGGCACATCTCATCATGACACCTTTACACACACACACCAGTGATGCATATTTGGCTTCTTGTTTCAATAGTCAACTGTTTTGCAGCGTGTGTGTGTGTGTGTGTGTGTCACCATCCAAACCTCAGCACAGTTATTATTATAATTATCAATAAAATTTAAAATATTACTGATAAAGAATCTTCAGGTTGTTGATGTGTACAGTCACATTATTATTATTTTTTGCTATTCATTCCAAGTTATCTTTAATTTTAATCTAATTATATGCGATTTGATTAAAAAATTAACGGTTAGGTCTGTAAAGAGCCGAAAGTTGGAGAGCGACCGGAGTGAAGGCAGCAGCAGCTGATGGTTTATGTAAATGAGTTACGACTCTGTAAAGCTGCTAATCCACCTGATTGGCTGCAGTGAACAACTGGGCCAATCGTACGGCGTGGGTGGGATCATCAATATATTTCATTCCTTATTATAATATTAAACACACTTTTATATAAAGCTTGGCAATTTGAATGACCAGCATCATGCTGAATGACCAGGATTATTGGCACCCTTGATTAAAATGAGTGGGGAAATGAATAAAATATAATGTGCAATCAGTAATATTTTGTGTAAAACGGTTTCTTTTTAATTATTAGTGAAGCCTCCCATGAAGGAGCAATGATCCTGAATAACAGATATTTATTTTGTGTCATTATATTCTTGATGAAGGGTGCCAATAACTCTGATATATATCCCTCGGCCATTTTTAAACACGGATAACACTGATGCGTATAAAGCGTGCAGTACATGATGTACATTTTGGCTTCCATTATCTGTAATCGGAACTTGGACAGACAGGACAGGACGTGTTGTCATGGACAAAGACAGAGACGAGGCGCCGCTTTGATTTGGGGTCTAAATATCTGGTCGTTAAAAGCGGATTCGATTTTATATTCATCTTTGCATTATTGTCGATAAAAATTAAAATCTAAAAAGCAGCATGTTTCCTCCTCACAGTTTTAGTTCCCTCATCGTCATCCTGATATATCGCCCAACCTTTAGCATGTGACTTCGTTACGTAACGTGGAAGGCCTTCTGCCTGGCAGGGTGTGAGGATAAGCATAAGGATTAGTGTAAAGATTAGCGTGTTTATCCGGACTAGTACAGAATACCGCTTTGTCCTTGGATTTTATGTGTCATTTTGGTGTTGGAGAGTGTGTGTGTGAGAGAATGTGTGTGTGAGTGTGTTAGTGAGGCTGATGGAGGTCTGATGTTTGGACGCCGTTTGCTTTGCTCTTGTGTTTGGGCAGCAGTTTGCGGTTGATGATGCGCTTGAAGGTGGCAGTGCGTCTCTCCTCGGCCTGCTCCAGGTACTGCAGGTCGTTATGGGACTGACTCATCCCCGGCTCCTTCCTCTGCTGCCGGCGCCTGAAAAACAGCCGGGCACCCTTATGGAGGAAGCTGCCTGCACAGGGAAACACCACAGTAACATATTTACACATTACCACTTACACATTAAGTCTCATTAGTGTTTTAGTTTCACATGGAAGGCCAGGAGTAAAGAAGAACACAGGCATGGTGTATTAAAGCTCGCAGCTCTTGTGGAAAAACAATTTAACAAAATAATTCGACAAACTGTTGCTTACGTCTCATTTCTGATTCAGAGGAACTGAACAGGACACAAGAGAGCACTCTAGTGGAAAGTTAAGCAAGTAAACACCCCACACACCCCTACCCTCTGTGTGGATGAATGGATTTAACCAGGCCTATAATGTGGGTTACCATTAAACAATAGCACATTCGCCCACACCCGGGTGTCTAGGAGGTATAACTGGGAGGGGTAGGTGCTCTCTCTCCTGTCAATCAAAGTGACACTAGCCAATCGCAAGTGTGAGTTCATGTATAAGGAAAAGGCAGACAGGAGGGAGCTTTCCTCTAAATGTGCTTCTACTGAGTGTCTATGATCAAACCTGTAGAAAACTTTGCTCCTTACAATCTTCCCCCTCTCCTGCACTAAAGATTAAAGTATTTTCACCCCTGTGTTTGGGTCACATCTTATTTCCATCAGATGCCTGCTTTTATTTCAAAATTGTTTTGATTTATTCCAAGGGCTTTCTTACTGATCATTCCTATCAGTAATCACCTGAGGATAGTGAATATGGGATCTAAATTAACTGAAATGAAGTCGAAATAAAAAATGAAGGAATTGCACTAAATAGCATCTTAAACTACTGAAGATTTAAAATAGAATGGCGGTAAAATGGAAGGATTAATGGACAGATATGAGGGATAAAAGCAATCAGGATCAGTCCACACCTCAGCTTTACAGACTAATGGATTTGACTCCGGTTACAACAGTGGGATCATGAATTAAAGGAGCTGTGGACTGGGTTTGCTTTGCACTCCACTACAGAGGACACTAGTTTTTCAGGGGAAGTCTACATGACTACATCACTATAGACTCCTTGAGAGAGTGCACTTACTCGGGCAGCATTAAAGTCTGCTTACCACTGCTCTCCTCTTAAAGATGGCAGAAAGATGACAGGAGGAGGAAAAAGAAAGAAGGGTGTGGTCAAAGGATGAGACAGAGTTTTCACCATCACATCTACACATGACAGAAAAAAAAAACAGAGAGAAGTATTGATACTAAAATATGGAGGAAAAACGAGATGTAGCACCTTTCCCCTTTTTGGATCCAGACTCAGAGACGCAGAGGGAGAGCGAAGCTTTGTCTGATTCCTCTCCTGTCTGACTCTCCCAGTCCGCTCCGCTCGGACCCTCCAACGGATCGGTCACGTCTGAGATGCAGGGTTCCGAGAGAGTCTCCGATTCCTGCCTCGTGCTGTCGGGCGACTCGGCCATGGAGGCGTCCATCGCAGCAGCGTATCCGGCCATTAGAGTCATCTCCTCGTCCTGAGACAGCGGTGCCTGAGCGAAGTGAGACCACAGAATTGACCATAGAGACGTGCTGTATGCGCATGCATGAGGCCATGACTACAAGACCTTCATGGAGCTTTCATACTCATCATATTTCAATAAACATGAAAACATTTTTAAATGTTTGTGTATTTTTCTGACAGCAGCTCATTTCTGTGCAATAATGTAATCATGTAATGACATCACTTCCTGCAGAAGCCTGCTGTCAGGTATGTTTGGCCATGCTGGCTTAGAAATGTGTTTCCAGAATAAAACAATGAGTGCTGAGTTTAGTGAAAACAGCAGGTCTGCGATTTTCAGCAAACCACTGCCAACGACAGCCAACAACCAAAACTACTGAGCAGCTCCAGTGAAACAGGACATTCAATCCCATCTGAATTCAACTAAACACCGTTTTGTGTCCAGTTGTGTGGAGCTGCCCACATTAACATTGCCCTTTCTGCAGAAGATCCATAGAAAACACCTCTGATTTGCAAAATGAGAAGAATCAGACAGCAGCAAGGCAAAAGTCCACCATGTCTCTGCACAGCAATTAACATAATTACACACAAAGAGTTCTGTACATACAAAGAACTCTGTCGTAACAAAAGCTTAAAACATCCAACTAATATAAATATTTAGTTTATTTGTGCAATGATTTCTGTAAAGATTATTTGATTTTAAAAGTTTTGATTAACGCTCATATTAATGTGAATTGTGTGTGTGTGTGCGAGACCTTTGCCACTCCAGAGATGATGATGGTGCTCTTTTTGACGGGAGATTTGAGTTTCTGCTTAGCCGACTCATACAGCTGTCTGATCGCAGCCTCAGCCACCGGGTCGGTCCCGTTCAGCATCAGCAGCTCTGAGCAGGAGAGCAGAGGAACACAGGAGTAGATATGTGCTCATTCCACACTTTCTGATTTCTGACAGAATTTACAGAGAAGCATAGCTGACAGAGAACAAGGAGCAGCTTAAAGACGTTTAAACACAAGCTGCGTTACTGATGGAGGAAGAAGATTTACACAAAAACTGAGTAATAAAAATAAATCATCAGAATGAGACTGATGATGTCAGTATGTCATGTTCCTCAGTGGAGATTTTCAACACCTGCACAGCCACTAGGGAGTGCTGTTCCTACACACCTCACAGCTAGCTCATATCACAAAATTCCGTCACAGAAAGCGTTCATTTTATCATTTAAAGCTGACGTAGCTACAGTACGTCTAAAACGAGTAGGCAACTTTATGCTCTTGATTGAATCAACAGATTTCCTTTACATTAAAGGGTTTTATGTCTAGTGTTGAGCACAGTGAGTAGTGTGTGTGTGTGTGTCTGTGTGTGTGTGTACCTGTATCTGATGAAGATAAGGCTTTGCTGACTTTAGCTCCCAGCATTGAGGGTTGTTCAGACACTCGCCTCTCTGTCAGCTTGGCTTTGGTTGGAGGTTTCATTGATTCTGAAAACAAGATGTAAAATACGACACGGGTTAGAATATTAATCACCAAATCCTGCTGAGTGTGAACCACTCTGGCTCTGTTTCACACACACACACAGAAACTACATCAGGCTTGGTACGGTACCTGTTGGAAGCGAACGCCCCGGTCTGCTCCTCACCGCAGTGACGGTGGTGACGACGGTACCGCATGGCATCACGGTCCTGTCCATCTCCACTCGCTTGGTAGGCGCAGGAGTAGGTGGCTGCCAAGTGCGCACTTCGCTCGGCTCAAGGTAGGACAACTAGACAAAAAAAAAATGATATGATGACAATATGAATGACTTAACCAGCAGCTGCCCGTAGCATCATCAAAGCTTTACAGAATATTTATGTTATATTTGGCATTATAAGTATTATACTGGATATGTGTGGCGTGTGTGTATTACCTCAGTAGTCAGTGATCCGATAACTTGGTGTGTGTTGCTCAGTGTGAAAGTGTGCTGTCCTCTCGGGCTCCTCTTCACCAGATTAAACGGCACACACACCTGCCCGAGCACACAGCCTGTCAGGGGAGACACAACACACACCGACACAACACAGCAACAATAAGAACATTAGTGTAACAGCTGCTTTATGTTTAATCTTCTTACTTAAGAAACATCTTTAATTGATTTTACACAGGATTAAACCTTTACATTAATAAACTTGTATCACATTCAGTTCTTCTTTCCTGCACACGCTGTGGTGCTCTTCTTCTGCTGCCACAGACACACTGATTTCAGCTTTGTTCTTTACTTTATTTAGTTTTAGTGCAAACTTTAACGTTCATGAGGCTTTAAATATCATCACTCGAATCTGGATGTTTCTGAATGCTGTTTACATCTTAAACTTCGAGTAAATATGAAACGAAATATGAATAATCTCACTCTCTGGAGGTTTCCCATGATCCAACAGCTGGATGTTCAGCTCCTTCGACCTGCCGCTGAGTTCACTGCACACACACACACACATGAAACAGATGATCTGATACTGATATTCGAAAAGCGAATTATAATGTTTTAATATTAAAATGTAGAGTATTTTAAATTTATTAGATACAACTACTTTAAAGTTTGATCAAATAAATTATTTATAAAACGCTACAATCTAAAAATATCCGCAATAAAAAACCCATCTAATTTAAAGAAACTCAAACCTATTAGAAAAAATGAAAATGAAGTAAAACAATAAAAAATATACAAAAAATTAAAATAAATAAAAGGATTGTTTTTACTGATTAAAATTTTTCCAGACTTAAATGAAATGTACTCACAAGATAAAGGGCTGATCCCACACCGGCTCGCTTACGTTATTCAGCACTGAGGTGGACAATTTCTGAGGAGGATCATCTAACTGCATAACACACTGAGGACTTAGACTGCCTGTAACACCCACACACACACACACACACACACACACTGTTTACAATTACAGCCTGAAATATCAAATGTCAGAGTTTTACAAGGATATCAATCAATCAATTTATTAGTCATCATAATTCTCTGAATGTCCTCTAAATTCTCTCATAAATGGTGTTTAGAGAAGGAAACTGTAAAAGGGTCTGTGTGTGTGTGTGTGTATGACCTGCAGCTCCATTCTCTTGGCTGTACACGACCCGGACGTTCTTCACTAAGAGTTTCCACTGGTGAGCACGAGGGGGTTTAGGTGGAGAAGAGACCTCTAAAATCCTGTTCCTCACTTCCTGTGGGAGAGGAAATAAAAAAACCATCACACACACACACACACACACAGACAAATAACATCCTTTCACTGTTTCCTTCTCTGAACACCACTGATGGATTTATGAGAGAAATCAGTGGAGCGTCAGAGAAGATAAAGATGAATAATGATTAATAAACAGGAAGAACTTAAAACGCTTACCCATTGTTTAAAATGTTAGACCAAAATGGTTTGATTTATATAATTATTAAAATCAGTGATTTAGAAGCAGGCTAATGTCATGTGTGTAAACATTTGAGTTTTACAGAAATGCAGTTTAGGCGTATTTCTGATCAATCTGGCAACACTGAGCTCTGCTGTTCGACTGGACTGTTCCATTACACACACAGGGATGCGTCCTTCCTCCGCAAACACGAGCGTGTGTGTGTGTGTGTGTGTGTACAGCTGTAGAGTGTAAAGCACGATCCTGACACAGCTTTTTTGTAATTGCAGTCTAAAAGTTGATCAACATTTACATTACTTATGTGTAAGTGTTCACACACTCAGAAGCATGAGTACGATACACACGTTTCCCCAAATCTTCATGAAGACATACGTATGAACGAGTCCACTCGTATCAAGAGGCTGACTGGGCTTATTAGGTGACCTTTGACCTCACAATGTTGGGGCGAGGTTATGATGATGATGATGATGATGACGTACCTTCAGTTCTGTAGGTTGCGCAGTCCTGCTGCTCAGAGTCACTGTGGCTCGTGTTTCACACAGAACCTGCTGCAGCCTGCTCTTCACTGCTGCTTCACTCAAACACACTGATGCTCCCTACACACACACACACAAATATTACACAAAAATGTGTCAAGAATATCAGGCAAACAAACACTCACTAGATGCCAGGAGTGTGTGTATGGGGGGGGGTGTACCTGTGTGTAAATGGGTGTGAGCTGCAGGTGCGTCAGGTCCCGCTGTTCCAGTCCCCATGTAATCTGAACTTCTCCATCTACCTCCGTCATCTGCAGGGCCAGCTGAGTAAACAAACACATACACACACACCATTATAAATGTAATAATAATAATAATAATAATGTTATAACGAATTTAAATATACAATGTGTGAGGTGAATACAAGACAAGCGTTGGTGCCCTTAGCCCCTTAGTGCCTTCACCCCTGAGTATGTTTAGGAGAAATAATCAGAAACACAGAGATCCTTTACACACACTCAGCACTACATCAGCACCATGAGTCAGAAAAACATCTATCACACAGCTCCATCTCATCAGGACCAGAGCCAGAACCACTCTGAGTCTCTCCCTGATGAGCAGAAGACAGCTGCAGATGAATCCAGATGTTGAAGTCTAGACAATGTCTTACTGATATCTCTGAAAATATGATAATGGGGAGTACAGTTTAATTACAGCTGCATCACTACTGCTCAAATCTACAGCCTTTGGAACACGCCCACAGTGTGGTGTTTGTGATGTTGCTTGTTTGGTTTGGGACACGCCCACAGTGTGGTGTTTGTGATGTTGCTTGTTCGGTTTGGGACACGCCCACAGTGTGGTGTTTGTGATGTTGCTTGTTCGGTTTGGGACACGCCCACAGTGTGGTGTTTGTGATGTTGCTTGTTCGGTTTGGGACACGCCCACAGTGTGGTGTTTGTGATGTTGCTTGTTCGGTTTGGGACACGCCCACAGTGTGGTGTTTGTGATGTTGCTTGTTCGGTTTGGGACACGCCCACAGTGTGGTGTTTGTGATGTTGCTTGTTTGGTTTGGGACACGCCCACAGTGATGGGTTTGTGATGTTGCTTGTTCGGTTTGGGACACGCCCACAGTCTGGTGTTTGTGATGTTGCTTGTTCGGTTTGGGACAAGCCCACAGTGTGGTGTTTGTGATGTTGCTTGTTTGGTTTGGGACACGCCCACAGTGATGGGTTTGTGATGTTTCTTGTTCGGTTTGGGACACGCCCACAGTGTGGTGTTTGTGATGTTGCTTGTTTGGTTTGGGACACGCCCACGGTGTGGTGTTTGTGATGTTGCTTGTTCGGTTTGGGACACGCCCACAGTGTGGTGTTTGTGATGTTGCTTGTTCGGTTTGGGACACGCCCACAGTGATGGGTTTGTGATGTTGCTTGTTCGGTTTGGGACACGCCCACAGTGTGGTGTTTGTGATGTTGCTTGTTCGGTTTGGGACACGCCCACAGTGTGGTGTTTGTGATGTTGCTTGTTCGGCTTGGGACACGCCCACAGTGTGGTGTTTGTGATGTTGCTTGTTCGGTTTGGGACACGCCCACAGTGTGGTGTTTGTCATGTTATTTAAATAATAAACAAAGCAGGCAGTGAACCAGATGCACTACTGAACAGCACCCTTTATGATCAGCTCACTGCAGAATAATTCTAGCGAGTAGATAGTAGAGATTAGGAAATAAGGACTAGGAAGGTGTGAAAAATGTGATGTGGCAATTTTATTAGAAAATTTACGAGAACACAGAGAGCAGGCGGGGTTTTATATGAAAATCAGCCTCAGCCCTAATTAATAATATCTGCTTAACGTAATTAAAGTGTGTGTGTGTGTGTGTACCTGCAGCTGTAGCGGTGAGATTTTTACGCTGTATCTCAGAGGAGGGGGTGTAGAGCCTGAGTTCGGACAAGCGCTGAGAGAAAACTGCAGATTATCTCCAATCACCTCACACTGCACATCCTAGCACACACACATAGATAAAACAGTTCAAATGGTGGAATTCTGCAGAACTATAGATAGCCGGTGTGATGTACAGCTTAGCAAGAGACTCTCTCTCTCTCTCTCTGGTAGATGTGGCCTTTATAGCTGCTGTATGAGTCACTCATACCAGCATGCTGCTTTAATTTGAAACATATTGACATAAGTGAATATTGTAATACAGGACAGGAGCAGGGGAAAGTGTGTGTGTGTGTGTGTGTGTGTGTATGTGTGTGTGTGTGTGTAGCCTGTTTAAATTCTGCAGGATGGAGATTAAACTCTGAGAGGAACTGAAGAAACTCATTTTGAGCGCCAGTTGCCGGAATTGCGGCTCTGGGTCGAGGACTTGCACACTAATGTGGAAAACTGACTTCCGGTCAGGAACGCTTGTTTTGTGTTTACACGGGCCTCTGGGATTATACTCAACAGACAACTGTAGATCCTGAGGTTGGAGCTTCATGAACATGGGTGGGAATGGGGGCAGGGTTAATGAGTAAAAAACCCCACCCACTTTACCACTAGAGGCCGAAGCTTTCTTAATGCCCCTTTAACGCTCACCATTTCACTTCTTCGGGGATTGAGTACCTTCTCAAATTCTGAGAGAAAAAAAAAATGGTGTTACTGCAGCGGGGCTGTGCTTATAAAGTGCTCATTACTGCAAGAGAACTAGAATAATACTGAGACAGAGTGATGAGAAGAAACCCGCAACACTGACTGTGTAAAATACAGTAAACATACTGCACACCTTCCGTCCAGGTGATCTGTTAAAGCTGGAGACGTGGTGCACGCTGAGTTCTGATGACTGAACACCATCCTCCTCAAACACCAGCTGGAGCGCTCCCTAACACACACACACACAGAGGAACTGTCATAACCTGTTTATTACACAGGGCACAATTACACACTATACACGGATTCATCCTCAGTGTTCATTCAGCATAGACAGTGTTTGTTATTCTCTCCACGAACACTCTGTGTGTTAAATCGCTTCTGAAAACTTTTCTTCACTGTCTTGTTAAACACTTTATGTCTCAAAACCCTACAAAAGCATCAATAAATAGAATAAAACTGAATTTATTATAATTTCCTAAAGGAAACCATCAAGTTCACTCTCGTAAACGTTATTAACTGCAGTGACGCTCTGAAAATCGAACAGACAATCAGAACTCTATAATATTAATACTTTTTTTTCCCCAAATGTTTTCCCTTTTTTGCCCAGATCTGATCAGGAACGCTCGAATGCTGCTGGAAATGCATTGAAGATCATTCAGTGTGTTTATTCATTAGATATGTTCCGGTCTTGACCATGAAAAGTTTACACACTCTTAAAACAACACAGAGGCATAAAACAAATGTGAGGTTCTTGTTACCTCACCAGAAAAATGCCCAAACTTTGTGCACACACACACACACACACACCATGTTGATCATCTGACCATGTTTGGACCTGTGTAAACTATTGTTTTGCAGCAGGGAAGATACATATCTTTCTGTGTAAATGTAAAAGGATTATTTATTTTCCCATTTAAAAAACACAGGAGTAGAAACTAGTGCACTGGTGTTGACTATGCTACTACACTTTCACTGTGTACAGTCATGTGAGCACTGTGTTTAATAAACATCCATCATAAACACCAGTGTGCGCAGGTCCAGAGTAAAAGATTTGAAATACTTTAATCCACTTTTCATTGAGTTTATTTTTACGAAACCAGACACTTGGGGAAATCCAGCAACTTTTTGACAAGTATGCACCATGAATGCGTACACACACACACACACACACACACCTGTGTAATGCAGCGGTGGTTGTTGAGGGCTCGGATCCAGGCTCTCCTCCACTCCGTCCTCCAGCTCTTCAGCTCCAGTAACCAGCTCAGCAGCCGGTCCGCCTCCTCACACTCCTCCCATCCGGCCCGTGTCCCGCTCCCGCGCCGAAAAACACCGAAATACTGCACTAAATAGATGATTAAAGTCACCACAGAGGCGAGGAACAGCGTTACCAGACACGGCCATTGCAGCGACTCCGACAAGGCGCCGCTCGCGCACACCATGGCGTCTCAAACAACTCCCTCAGTTAGCGTCAGCCCGCTATCTCCGCGCTAACATGCTAATAACACCCGAACTCGACCTGTCAGCACTCTCCGCTTTTCCCCGAGCTCACTAACACTAAGAGCGCCTTCTGATCCCCGGCACTCATCTTGTCTACGGCTTGTTTTTTCTTTTCTTGCTAGCCTGCTAGCTAACACATCTGTTCAAAAAGTTACCACATCACTTCCTATACACACACAGCGGTGGGTGGCATGACCCCCCTCTCCACCACTCCCCTCACCACCCACCCTGTTTCCAGCAAAACCACGCCTCCTGCCATTGGATTGGTTACGAGTTGAGAGAAATGATCTGATTGGGTCGTGACATCTGCGTGCGTCAATCTAGCAAACATTGTGGATCGTCTGTTAAACCGAGTCTGAGGATAACGATTTAAATAAAATATATTATTTCAATTTTTTTTGGTAAATATTATTTAAATATTATGCAGTAATATTATAAATAAAAGATAGTATAAATAAAAGACTCACTTCACAAAAGGAAAGTGTTAACAGAAAAGTGTTATAATAAACTACAGCGAATCATTGCAGAGGAGGCGGGGCTTGTCAATCTTATATGTTGAAAAGGAGCACGAGCTTGTACGTTAATTTCTTCCAGCGCGATTCAAAACGTTTTTTCTCTGATCGATTAGCCAGGTATGTCAAGACATTAAAATAATAACCACATATCTGGATATTTTCCTGTTTAATAATTACATT
The DNA here is from genome assembly GCF_019097595.1 of Hemibagrus wyckioides. Lineage (NCBI taxonomy): Eukaryota > Metazoa > Chordata > Actinopteri > Siluriformes > Bagridae > Hemibagrus > Hemibagrus wyckioides. The sequence continues at coordinate 15,578,672 of NC_080725.1, forward strand.
ACCAGTTCGTTAATCTATGATTTAAACAACTAAAAAGACAGAAATACGTTTTGACCGTTATTTGTGACCTAGCAAGTTATGCTAGCGTGAGCTAGGTAGCTAATTATACTGTTGTAGCCAGCGCGCGACACAGCAAATCTCGCGGCAACAAAAATTGATGATAACATGGTTTATTCTGTTTTTATGGTGTGGTGATTAAATGTCAAAGGGTTGTTAAGTTATGCTGTGTTCACACTGCACGATGGATCGGTGACAGGAGGTTTCACACTGCATGACTTCACAATAGGAAGAATCGCCCACAACTCTGTCTGCTCCGCAAACTGCGTTTCACAACCGAACGTACGCAAGAAATAATAAGGAAATAACGCAAGATCACACGTGATGAGTTCTCGCGCGAGACTGGAAACGTTATCCCGCAAAAAGTTCGCGAGCCAAATGGTCAGTGCGGGGAACAAGGAATGTGCGTTCTGCAGAATTGAACAAATTAATAATTTTTCAATTTGCTGCAGCTGGTCAAGCAAATATTTCTGCTTTATTTCTGTTTGATGTAATTGTAAAGCTTACTTATTCTGATATAACTATATTCACAACATTTTTGTCTGATAAAAACCTATAAACTCTATTAAACTACAATATTTTTGCTCCAACCGAAACCATGCTTGCTGATATTGTGGTCTATAACTCCTCCCCGAACTGACCGCTGCCCTGTATCTCGCTCTCTCATTGGCTGTAGGTCATCGCCGAGGTATTGTTTCAGTCAGAGCTGCTTTCACTCTGCACACTGCTTTGAGTTGCTGACAGGTCCGACGACAGGTCATCTCATCAGCGACTGGGTCAGACCGAGTTTTTGGTCATTCACACTGTGTGATTGATCACTCGCGTGCACGCGCTCCGCTTTGCCTTGATTTTGCAAAACTAGTCGGCGTCTGAAAAGTCGTGCAGTGTAAAGTCTTACAGTGTGAAAGGAACTCTGGCTGAAACATACCTTGGCGATGACCTGGAGTGACCATATTTCAGTTTTCAAAAAAGAGGACAGTGGATCCAGGAAGCAGACACCCACTGTGGGTGGAAGGATCGGGATGGGGATGGGGAAAAATGTTTATCATTTAACACCTTTTACATGACACTGTTTTTAAAGTAAAAAATATTAAAAAATCCACTATTTCAGTCCTCCTGATGGTATACTTTCCTGAAGAACGAATCTTTCCCAATAGTCCCTGATTACCAATCAAGTGGGCATAAAAGGCTTTGCAAGACATGTGTTGAAAGTTGTACTGTGTGTTGTACACAGAAGCCCCTTCAGTGACTCAACAGACAAGTGATTTCTTTCCTTTGTCCACTAGCTTTGCATCAGTGAAAAAACTCTCTGCAATCTTCAGTAGCTCCGAATGAAAATCGATGCTTTTGGACCTTTCAAAATATTTTGTCCACTTCTTGTGTGCTTGCAGATCACTGAAATCTCCATCACTGATACACCTTTCTGTGAATTTCTTCAGGTTGGTGACCTGATCAAAGCACTTTGCATCATCAGTTGGCACCCCCTTTTCTCCAAGGTATTTGATACATGCTTCTATGTCATTCCAGTCAGGGTTCTCACTCCGATCCATCCACATGAAACAGGAGTACTCCTCCATGGGTGCCATCCATTTCTCCAGATACTCCAGGCATGAACTGTACAGACCCTGTACTTGAGCACTGAAATGGTCACACCGCTTACCAAGTCCATCTTTGTGCTTTTGTTCTAGTAGTCCCTTGACTTTAAGGGACATAAAGTTATTAGTTTAGTGTTTCAGAAGCATGGTGCAGACCCTTCCACAATCCCTTTCCATCTCCTGAATGTGTGAATTAAACACACACACGAGTGAGTGCATGTGCCAGAGGTAAATTTCACCGAACTCATCTTCAAAAAACTTCTTGATCATGGAGGGTGTTTTTTCCTCTGGCAAAAAGAATGCTTTCAATGCTGGAATCGTCTGTAGCAGCCTCTCAATACCTGGGAATAATGACAGCCATTGTGTCTTGCTGTGAGAAAGGAGACTTCTGTATTCAACATCAACAAATTCACAGTACTCCTTCAGGTTCTCTGTGTGCACAGTGTAGATGTGAAAGTATTGATATATTTTGAAGATGATGTTCTCAATATTGACATCTAGTGTATCTGCCCTGTAATGAACACAGTTGTTCAAAACGTGTGCTGGCCAGCCCACACCGACTAATGACTTGTTCTGCAATGACCTCTTTAAGTTTGCTAAAACATTATTTCCTTCATCACGCCGGATTCCCCCGAACATTTTATAGCAGGTGTGACCTGTAAACGCAATACATTTTGAAAAAAATCCCTTTCTTTTCCAGTGTTTCTTGTATTGATGTATTGCATGATCGTATCAGCTGACTCATTTGGGCTGTTTTTAACTTCGACTAATTTACTTTGCATGCCACCATTCCTCCAGTCAAAATACTGAATAAGCAGAGGGAATATTTTCACAGCACCGTGATTGCTTCCATCAGTAGAAACACCACAATAAGGTATGTCTTCCAGTGCTTTCAGAGCTATGTCGAACGAATGTGGCGCTATCACAGCGTTTAACAAGGCAGATGTGCGGTCCATTGATCTATAGCTATTGTGATGCTTCGTGGTGTGGAATGCAAAAACTCCCTCCGCAGCAGTAACAGCATCATCCGTTTTACCTGGGCTCACAAAATAGTCATTTAATTTACCAGAAGAGCTCTGTCCTTTACCTGCATTTTTGTGTTTTGCGGAGCTTATGTGGGCTTCTAGGTCGCTAGCACCTTTATTTGACACTGACATGTGCAAGGACGTATGGTCACCCTAGATGACCTACAGACAATGAGAGAGCGAGATACAGGTCAGCGGGGAGGAGTTATAGACCACAATATCAGCAAGCATGGTTTCGGTTGGAGCAAAATATTGTAGTTTAATAGATTTTATAGGTTTTTATCAAACAAAAATGTTGTGAATATAGTTATATCAGAATAAATCATCTTTACAATTACATCAAACAGAAATAAAGCAGAAATATTTACTTGACCAGCAGCGTCAGCATCAGCACACTGCAAAATTATTCATTTGTTCAATTCTGCAGAACACACAATCCTTGTTTCCCGCACTAACCGTTTGGCTCACAAACATTTTGCGGGGTTCTATTTCCAGTCTCGCACGAAAACTCTGACATCACGTGTTATCTTGCATTATTTCCTTGTTATTTCTCACATAAGGTTGTGAAACGCAGTTTGCGGAGCAGACAGAGTTGTGGGTGATTCTTCCTATTGTGAAGTCATGCAGCGTGAAACCCCCTGTCACTGATCCATCGTGCAGTGTGAACACAGCAGAGACTGAATTCTACCCCAGATAGTCATGCAGTGTGAAAACAACCGTGATGCGATGACTTTGAAAATTGTGCAGCGTGAACCCAGCATAAGCCATTTTTGCGGTAGACAGTGTGTATTACTGTAAATATTTAAGACTACAGTGTTAAAAGTATATACCGGCAATGTGTACAACTATGAATGTAAATGAATCAACAGCAGTGATCGAGGGGTGTGTAAGTGAGTATGATTGAATAGGAGAATTCAGTGAAGTAGATAGGTGATTGAATATCCTCTCATAGCCGTGTGGAGATGTCGGGTGAAGCCGTTGTGCCCTGTCCTGTACTCTTGGGCTCCGTCAAAACCGGAGGTCTGGCAGCTCAACTGCACCGGTTCACCCGGGAGAATAACCTGCACAAAGCAGAGAAACTCCTCAAGCAAGGTAAAACACAGAGATAGTTTCAGTAGATATACACTATATTGCGAAACGTTTTGGGACGCCCCTCCGAATCATTGAGTTCAGGTGTTGTTTTTCAGGGGTTGGGCATGACCCCTTATTTCCAGTGAAAGAAACTCTTAATGCTTCAGCATACCAAGATATTCTGGAAAATTTCATGCTCCCAACTTTGTGGAAACAGTTTGGGGATGACCCCTTCCTGTTCCAACATGACTGTACACCAGTGCACAAAGCAAGGTCCATAAAGACATGGATGAGTGAGTTTGGTGTGGAGGAACTTGACTGGCCTGCACAGAGTCCTGACCTCAACCTGATGGAACACCTTTGGGATGAATTAGAGCGGAGACTGTGAGCCAGGCCAAAACTGGGACGTCTGCCTTTACATGCACATGAATGTAATATGGAGTTGGGCCACCCTTTGCAGCTATAACAGCTTCAACTCTTCTGGGAAGGCTATCCACAAGATTTAGGAGTGTGTTTATGGGAATTTTTGACCATTCCACTAGAAACGCATTTGTGAGCTCAGGCACTGATGATGGACGAGAAGGTCTGGCTCGCAGTGTCCTCTCTAAAAACATCCCAAAGGTGTTCTATCATGGCACTGGTGTACAGTCATGTTGGAACAGGAAGGAGCCATCTCAAAACTGTTGGGAGCATGAAATTGTCCAGAATGTCTTGATATGCTGAAGCATTAAGAGTTCCTTTCACTGGAACTAAGGGGCCGAGACCAACCCCTGAAAAACAACACCTGAATTCAATGATTTGGAGGGGTGTCCCAAAACTTTTGGCAAGATAGTGTATTTTATATCCATATATGTTTTTATCATTTACAAGTTGTGTGTCATTTTGATTTTTTCTTTTTCTAACAAATCCCCTGATTCTGGCTTAGGGTGTTGGTGTGCTATTGTGTTTATTCTCTAACACTGATTACACCATGAAGTTAGGATCTGAATCTGTTCCATCAGAGCAGGAAATGTGTAATGTCATTCTGATCTTTCAGGATAAACACCCATAAAGCTATTATGACAGTTGGTGTTGGTGTGAGTGCTGCAGTACTGGGGCTGAGATTATATAACTGGTCACTGTGCTGTGGTTTAAATCTTTTCTCTGTTCAGGTGTGGATGTGGACTGTATAAATCATCTGGGCCAGACGAGTCTTTTCTGCACGTGTCTTCTGGGCTTCACCGCCATGGCCGAGCTGCTTCTGCAGTACGGAGCCGATCCCAATCAGTACGCCCACACAGCTTTGTTTTCTTTCAGGAAGTGCTGAGTATATCCCAACATGCATTCTGCTGTTCCTGTTAAACACTGTATGTGGTAGTGAACACCAGAGGTAGTTGAGAGAGTGGAACGTGTTCTACTCAGTGGAGTCATGTTTTCTCCCCTTTAGCCGCTGTGGTGACCGGAGCACTCCAGTCCATGCTGCCGTGTTCTCCTGCAACACTGGGCTGCTCAGCAAGCTGCTGGAGGCAGGAGGAGATCTGAGACTACATGATAAACAGGGAAGGACTCCCAGAGACTGGGCTGAGATTGGAGGCCAGAAGCACAGCGCTAGGGTGAATAACATGACCGCTGCACACTTACTCTCACCAGGGAGATGACTGCAAGTACATTTACACCTAGGATGTGGGTTGGTGCTGCTGCAGGGGAACCTTAATAAACACACACAATGCACAAAACTGCAGACAGATTATATGGATGACCGACATCTGTCAGTTACAGCTGTCAATAATCAGCTGTCAGTTCAGCAAGCTCCGCTTCTGTTTTAATCTAAGCAGTTTGTGTACCTATATTTTGGGGTCGTGAATTTGTAAGAAACATTGGGTGTTTTGCTTGCAGTTTGAGTTTTGCTCTGGAGCTAACGTAGCTAACAAGTATAGTGTATTGCCTTTCACTATAGCATGGTGCACAAAAATCTGCCCACACTGAAGTCAGGTAGGGGGCATGGCCTAAAGTCTGATGCACAGGGATTGATTAGAAGATTAATATTCTCTGTAATGATGTAGATGGTCGGATTCATTAAGAGCTGCATGTCTATCATGCGGAGTCTGTCTGAGTCACAGCTGCCCAGAGACAGACGTGATACGCCAACTCCCAGCAAGACTCTCCTGCACTCTACGTCTCTGCCGGACTTCCTCAGACCGTGAGTCACATGAATACTAACCTTGTGTGTCATCTGTTATTAATATAAAGATTAGTGACTGTAACTAGTACATAGACATTTAGTTATAGGTTTGTGTTGGGTTTTAGGGTCTCTGATGCAGTTTTTAAAAAGAAAGTAAGAGGAAAGTCATTCACATCTGACACGGTCCAGTGCTTCGGCTTTGGGAAGGTCAGTATCGACGGTAACACCATGTTTTCTTAGACTTTCTGTTACAGCCTAAAAATAAAATAAATCTGTCACTGTGGTGTAATGCTGGGCACTGCCACTGTGATTTATTCTTGACCCTAAAAGCTCCTGGTAGCTGATTAATAAATGATGACAGTCAGCTTCTAAAAGTATCCTGATCAGTCTTAGTAAATCCACATCACTATGTTTTCTGATGGAATGTCACTTAAAGAAAAAACAATTTCTCCTTTTCCTGTGTTGTATTTATTTCCACAGCTATGTGTAGAGAAGCCCGGCATGTCTGTGGGTGCTCTGGCCTCCGTGCCGTTTATTTTAGAGTCTGAGTTGTTGCAGGCTGAAGACGAAGTACTGTACTCATTCTCATGTGGATCCTTCACTGAAATAACCAAGTACAACCACTTCCTGTTCATTCATGATTATTTTCCATCATTGGAAGGAGAAGTATTGAGAAGTACAAACGAGAGTAAATAAATAACACACCAGGAATAGCGAAATAAATGATTAATACAACATTTACCATCAAACAGGTTTATAATGAAATGTTTAAAAATGTGTTCAGAGAGAAGGTGCTTGAATGCATGAACATGTATGCTTTAAAAGACACGGTTCCAAAGTCTGACATCTCCCCCTTCCTCAGTTACATCTGGAGAGGAAGTCGTGTTTCAGTGAAGGAGCTGCAGATGACACACCAACAGGCTGAGCAACATGGCTTCCATGACCTGCTAATCACCGAGCTTAGCTTCTGCTGGTGAATACTCACAAAACACCCAAGACGTCTCACACTGCTCCTGCTGCCTAGGAGTAATGACTCACTGACTTTTCTTGGCAATAATGACGTGTGTGTTTGTGTGTGTGTTTGTAGTCGTCTGTTTCACCCCCACCTTCTTCAGCTGATGGCAGTGAGTTTCTCTTATCATCTGCAGCAGCACAAACTGGTGTATGAGAGAGTGCATGTGAGCTCACTGTACACCCTGCTGTACCACCAGGTAACACACTTACTCTGCTCACCCTGCAGTGATTATATTCCTCTAACAGCACGTCATTATTCATCTGTTTATTCGGAGAGTGTGCAGTAAACGTCCCTAAGAATGCACTGTTCCTATAAAAAATGATAATTCATCAGTATTAGAGTGCATTAATATAAACCTCTGTTTAGCAACTACTCACCTGACAGAGCTGCTTTAATAGAGAATTAATCAACACTTGCTGACTGAACACAGCCCAGAACTGAGCAGCGGCTCTGTGGTGTAGTATTGAGTAACTTGGAGAATGTGAATTCGTTTAGTCATTATTGCTAAATATGCAAAATGCAGAAGGTGTTAATGCAGGAGTTGAGGAGTTCCACTGTCACTATGTCTTTCCTGCTAAATGCTAATAGCATTTTTTAGCCTTCACACAAAAATGTTAGCTTAAGTTTTAGTAAAAGGACAGAGACACTCCCACTTAAACACTATGGACATACTGTGTGTGCTGAAATACAGGAGGTCTATTTCTGACACACTGACTCATGTGTGTGTGTGTGTGTGTGTGTGCACCAGCGAGCAAAGTTCCCTGTCCTAAAGGAATATGAGGTTTTGTCACTGATCCTCCAGGTGTGTGAAGCTCTGTTTTACCTGGACAGTCGATCTCTGGTGCTGCGCTCCCTCTCCTCTCACTCTGTCCTCATCGTACACCCGGGTGTTGCTAAGGTCACTGGCCTTGGCTTCATGGTGCCCAGGTGAGAACATGCCTCACTTCATGACATCATTGTCATCATCTGAACGCACTGTTATAAGAGCCAATCAGGTTTAATGTACGGTGTATCGATCAGGCAACATGTGTCAGGTGTTATATTTAATAATATGTTAATACGTAATTATGTTAAACTGCAGTTTGAAGCAGTTTATTATTTAATATATGAAATTTGCAGGTTTTGTGAATTTAACCGTCAGATTACGGAACAGGAATAAACACACAAGTGAAATTTGGGAGGAAGACCAGGCCTTTCTGTAAATCCCTCTGTCTGAGTTCTCAAAACACAATGTAATCACACTCCCTGTTTAGCCAACATCATGCTATGCTCTTCAAGATGTGTGTGTTTAGGGGTTAATGAGTGTTTTGTGACTTCAGTAATAGCAGTCCTTCCTCCATTCTACCCATCCCGATGATGCTGTATAACTGGGCAGCTCCTGAAGTGATCCTCATGAAATCATGCACGGGAAAAGCTGATCTCTACAGCATCTGTGCGCTCATACAGGAGCTTTACACTGGTACACACACACAACTATCAAACTCCTGATCTTTTTACTAAATATTCAAGTGATGTTTCAAAGTATTTGCACTACTTCGTGTCCATGTGCAGTAATCTTGCAGGATACGTCTAACACACTTGTGTACAGTTACACACACATTACTAAACACATACATCACATCAAAAGAGATCATGGAAAACAATTACAGGAGCATCAGAGGTAATGTTCCTTATGGTATGTGTGTAGATGCTGTTCCATGGGGTTCTATGAATCCACGCTGTATAAAGCAGGCCATAGACACCGGTGAAGCTCTGTCTGCAGATCCGTCCGTGCCACAGCCATATTATGACCTGCTGGTGAATTCATTGAATCCCAGGGCCGAGGAGAGAACGTGCAGCCTCCAGGACCTCCGATATACACTGCGTTCTGAATTAAGGGTGATTTCATCACAGATGAAAAATACACACATCATGCACCATACACTCTTGCAGTGTTTTTCACTCAGTTCAGTTAGATATAATTCACGTCAACGGGTGAACATTACTAAGAGAAATGCCGTTTCAGCTCGTCTCATGTGATCAAAATGTGCTACATGTAGATGTAGAAATGAGAAAAATAACTGTTAAGAGTGTTAATTATAAGCATACAGGTTGTACAATACACAGTCTGAAGCAATGATTCACATGAAAGAGACAAGAATTCTTTAGGTGAGTGGTGGTGAGGTGTAGCTGCGTGTTGCTATGATGATGACAGGAGCTGAGAGAGAGAGAGAAGAGGAGTGAAGTGCGAGCCCTACTGGACAGATCAAACGCACACAGATGGAGCACAGAGATCAGGCATCACAAAGACAGTAGGTGTCCAGGTGAGATGAGGATGAGGATGTTTCAGCAGCACAGAGCTTGCTAGGTGCAGTAGAATCTTCTGAAAACTGTCACAGCAGTTGACAACATGTGTGTTATCAGGAAAAGACTTTACACCAAACATAGTTGATAAGCTGAAACATTTTTGTAGACATGTACATGAAAACACAGTTTGATGTCACACCACACCTGACTCAGGTAGGGAGTGTGGCCTAAAGTCTGAAGCTCGAGGTGTTTGGCTGAACGATTTAGATGATCATAAAGTTCTGACTTTTAAATCAGTTTATTCACAAATAGACAAAATATGTCTTTTATGTCAGCTGTGTGATGATTTAGACATGCTGTTTTTGAGGTTTTCAGCTTCCATCAGATATCATTCCTTTTCTTTGCCCCCCCCCAGATGAGCACAAGGGCGCGGAGCAGGACATTTGGAACCAGGAGCTAGACTGCTTTCAGGAGACACCTACAAAACAGAAAAGCACCCTTGGAAATTTCCAAAAGGATGTGAGAGAGGGATGCTTGTCCACTGATAGGCTCCTCCAGGACATTTCTTTAAGGAACATTCTTCCTCTGGATGAGCGGCGTCTGTCACCTTGCCCTCCTTCTGTAGAGGAGTTGGACATGGAAGGAGAGAAAGAGAAAGAAGAGCGATATATGGCAACCCAATCAATGATCTCCAACCACATTTGCAACACCGCCCGGAACCTGAAAGAGTCTCGGGTGCTGCTGCAGCAGGTGGAGAGCAGCTTAGAACTTACTGAATCTAGGATGATGGGAAACACATGTTCCAGCTCCCCGGAGTTTGACGAGACAGATGGGCAGAGAGAGAATAAGGTGGTGGTGCTGAAAGCAGTGGGACCTCCATCCAAGTACAGACCTTCATCAAAGTACTTTCAGGAGATGGAAGACACAGAGTTCTGCTCTGCTGGAGAGGAGAGCTTCAAAAGTTCTGAGGTATTAAACTGAATAATAATAGTAATTAACTAAATTATCTGTACTCATGATGAGGGGTGTGGTCTAATATTCTAATGAGCACATTAAAGGAGAATTCCACTTTAAGAACAACAATTTACAAATAATTTACTCACCCCCTTGTCATCCAAAATGTTCCTGTCATTCTTTCTTCAGTCATAAAGAAATTATGTTTTTTGAGGAAAACATTTCAGGATTTTTCTCCATATAGTGGACGGTACCCGCAAGTTTGACCTTCCAAAATGCAGTTTAAATGCAGCCTCAGAGGGCCGAGGAAGAAGGCTCTTATCTAGCGAAATGATCGGTCATTTTCTTATAAAAATAAAAATGTTATACTTTTTAACCCCAAAAGCTCATCTAGCACTAGCCCTGGGATGCACATCCGTGACACTGCGTACTACATAATCACGTCGAAAGGTCACACGTGACGTAGGCGGCACTACAGACTCAGAGAACGTGCAAAGACCAAGGAAGTGCAAATAAATCAGACACTCAACTAACAAAAAGGTAGAAGGAGAATGTCTAGGTGTGTTGATATCCAGGTGCAGAGCGAGCAACCACAGCTTCAATCACTCAATGCCGTTCAGTTGCAGTGCTATCAGCTTATCTCTGGTGTAAACAAAAGAGCCGGTGCCGTGTTGCTGTGCGCTGGTCACTCGGAGAGTTGAAAACAGAAGGCCAGAGGCGGAAATAACGACAAAAACTCTCTCAAATCACATGATTAGAGAGGAAAGAGTTTCTTACTAGTTACCAAAAAGTTTTAAAAAAAATGGATGAAGAAATAATAGGTAAATTAAAAGAGAGCAACTGAAACAGGCTGCTGCACGCTTGGACACACGCACAAGAAGATTAAAATGATTTCCACATATAAAGACATATAACTTCGTGTCAAGTGAGTAGAATGATCCAAGAACATGTTTACCTCCAACAGGCCAAAAAGAACAGCTCTGATAGAGAAGCAAGTCTGAGAGGAGGTCAGGAACAGGGAGTCACTTCTGCTGAAGAGTTTGAAAGGTACACACACACACACACACACACAAGCAAAGTACAGCATAGGATTTGCTCTAAACTACTAAAGATATATGTGTGTAATTATAAAATATATAAACTGAGTTATAATTTCAGGTCGTCTCAGTCATCAGAGATGTGTACATCACAGGAGCTGACACGGGACCGCTGTGCTGAGTACAAATGGAGCAGTAAGTAGAATAATTAATCAGATCACCTAGAAAATACCTTCTTTTTTTTTACCGATACCGTATCATTATCTGCTTTGGTTATCTGCGTTCCACTTCCATCTATTTTTGTTTTTTTACTTTCTTTCTTGTTTTTTTTTCTAATTAATCTGCTTCTGCAGCTGAATGTATTTTGTTCATTGCTGGTATAGCAACGTTAGTAAAAATCTCCTTACCCACCTCTTTATTTAACAATTTTTATTTTAGCATTAAAATATATTTAGACTTCCGCTTCCACCCGCATGGAGTGAGCATCACAAAAGGGAGCTCCTCGAATAAATAATCATTTATCTCTAAGTAGACCAATCAACCAAGTAAAGCCTCTACATTTCTTTCAAAGAGTTATAGCAACGAACTTTTTGATATAAAACCGCAAAAAAGGTACACCGACAATTTAGCATAAGCAGAAAGTGGTAAAAGCAAAATTGATGAACATGATGGCGATTCTCCTATTTCACTGAGTGCACTCAGGGTGGAATTACATACGCATCAAGAGGCAGTGATTAAAGACATTAAATCGAAAATTGAAAACGTCCATCTGGAGACGCAAAAGAATCGAGAGGAGATGAAAGACCTGCGTGCACTGCGAGGGGAAATCTTCCCGGAGCTGGCCGCTTTAAACAAGGCACAGGCCGAATCGACGAATGAGTGCACAGAGATAGGGAGTGACACGATGGACAGAGTGGCAGTACTAGAACAGTCTCATGAGCACATGGCTGAAGAACACAAGAAAATGCAGGAGAAATGGATTTGGAGAATCGTAGCCGGAGACAGAAACCAGGGGAAAGGCCCCGGGCATTAATTGCTCATTTTCACTACTATTCGAACAAGTTATCTAGAAATGAAGGCCGTCTCTACTACAAAGGATCCCCTGTGCATATCTTCCCAGATGTGAGTCCAGAGGTTGGGAAACTTCGTGCCGCGTTCAATCCAAGTGAAAATCAAACTGCAAGCCGCCGGGATAAATTACAGTTCTCTCTCTCCTTTCCTCCTTTCCCCCTCCACTTTAAAGGCTGCTTCTCACAATATTTCTCAAAACTCTGATCATGAGCAGATGTCACTTTTTTTTTTTTTTTTTTTACAAGAAACGCATTTAAGAAACCAAGACCAGAGCTGATAAAGGGGACGATGGGTGGGTCAAATCTTTAACTTCAAGTCTAGAGGTACAGCAATCCTCATAAATAAGGGTATACAATTTACTGCACCAAAAGTTATTTCTGACTCCAAGGGACATTGTTATAGTAGAGGGGAGACTCTATAACACACCAACATTATTTATTAATATATATGCCCCCAATATATGTTTTGTTTTAAACATCTTACCTAATCTAGACCCTCACCAAATTATAATGGGGGGTGACTTTAATTTCTTAGACAGATCTTCAAACAGAATGACACCCCTACCCAAATCCGCCAAATTGCTACAAATGTTTATGAAAACCTTTAAAATAACAGATCCATGGAGATTCACATTTCCAAACCAACGAAAATATTCCTTTTTTTCACAGTGGCAAACATGCTCTGTTTTAAGCCCATTAACCGCTGATCATTTGTTTCTCCTATCCAAAATGGACTCAGTATTTCAGATCTGTTCCAATAAAGGGATACACTCCTTTCAAAATCTGTTTATTAACAAGTGTTTTCCAACATTTCAACAATTACAGCAGATATCCGATCTACCTAGTACACATGTTTAAAAAAATATTTACAAGCTCGCAGTTTTGCTCAAGAGAAAGAGCCGCCAACTTCTCAAATGGAGACATTGTTTTTACAGGATCCATTTATCAAAGGAGGAATTATCTCAATCATTTATAACAAATTATCACAGCTAGAATGTGATGTTTCATTACAGCATCTAAAAATGGCATGGGAAGATGACCTTGGAGTATATATTGAAACACTGGCGATGGAATAAAGCACTAGAACAAGTTCATTCTTCTTCCTTGTGTATTAGACAGTTCAAGATTTTACATCTACTTCACCTGTCTAAACTAAAGATGTTTTGCTCTGTGGACCCACTATGTGATGGGTGCGGTCAAACTCCAGCATCATCAGCACCATCACTAGGACATATGTTTTGGAGTTGTCCTAATATTAGTAATTATTGGATTTCTGTTTTTCAGTTATTGTCAGAGGTGTTGGGGAAACAGTTGAACCCAGACCCAATTTTGGCTATTTTTTGGTATATATTGGTGATAATATGAAGCTATCTAAAAATCAGTGTACAGATTTGTTACACTCTTAGCACATAGATTGATTTTGCTCAACCGGAAACAGAAAGATCAGTTTATTAATTATTTCGATGAGAAAGCAATAATTGAACCCTAATGCAAAAAATCCCACCTCCCTTTTTTAAAAAATTTATTTATTTCATTTTAATTTTCCTTCCTTCCTCCCTCCCTCCCTCCCTCCCTCCCTTCCTTCCATAATTCGTTTTTAAAAATTCATTTGTATACTTATGTAAAAAGTTCTAACGGAATCTTTTGTGCCAGTGTAGAAAACTTCATAAAGAGAATGTTAAAAATATATATTTAGTTAAATGTACTCAGTGTTGTTTTAATTCACATTGTTACTCATCTTAACTGATCAGGTGAGGTGAATGCAGCAGTGGCCCGGGTTATGCAGGGTTTCTTGAGCACTGCAGCAGGGGTGCTGGTGAGGAGCAGTGACAGTGAGGAAGTACAGGAGGAGCAGCAGCCCCTGATGGATGTGCAGGAAGATAAACACCTGGAGCAGCTGTTCCAGGGCTTCGCAGGTAGAGCAGCAGCTCACTCTCAATCAATTTAGATAGCTCAGTTTAGATAGAGAGACAGACAGAAAGATACAGCGTGAGGACAGACAGACAGGTAAAGTAATATAATCTCAGGTTGCACACTAGACACATTGTGATGCTCAGATATCTTGTTTATTGGATTTCTCCTCTTTGTGGTTGTTCCAGCAGGTATGCACAGCGAGAGTGAAGAGAGCCGAGACTTCCACACCATCAATCACACCTTCACTCTGCCCACTGCTGTTTTTGAGGTAAAATGTCACCATTTGTCATCCTCAAAGCATTCATTTAAAATGATATAACATGTAGGAAACTCATTACTGATTAGAGCATTTGTATTGTTGTGTGTGTTATCAGAAAGACGACTTAGACTACGCTTCTTCACCTGTAGAACCTTCCACTATCTTCTACACTCCAAAACACAATCCAGAAAACACTAAAGAGGAGCTATCACAGGTACACCTAACTACACACAGTCCTGTACTCACACACATACACAATAAATTTAAATAAGTTTTTATTTTTATTTTACAACGCTGAGCAAAATTCAAAGTAAATTTAATAGACAAAATAAGATGTTTATAATAATTAAGTACATCCTTGCTTGTGTGTGTAGCCTTGCTTGTATGTAAATGCTTATTTTTATTTCGTAATATTCATTTAAATATTATCATCATCATTAAGAGTGTGTTTTCTGTTAGACATCGAGTTCAGAGGATGATCCAGACGTGACACTGGAGGTGTGTCGCCCCAACGTGACTATAGAGAACACATTCAGAGGTACGAGGTGCTGATTTAATGGCTCTGTATCTCTGTGTTTAGTTGGCCTAAGTGGTAAACAGTGATTAGGGTGTTAGTTGAACACAGTGTACATCAGTGTGTCTGTAATATTCAGGTTCCTGTGTTTTATATTCTTGTAATTGTTGATAATGTGTGTTTTGCTCAGAGTGCGGCCCTTCACCAGTGAAGCCCCAAAACACTGAAGAAGAATCAGTATCACCATCTGTACACACCACCAGGTAAAGGGTAATAAACAGTTGTACACACATTGCCCTGTTTCACCTTTAACACACACGTTCTTACGGACCACGGTTAGTGATGTCATTAGCTTCAGGGTCTCCAAGGAAACCACACTAGTACCTTGTATTGCTTATGTAAATAGTACCTTTGTGTGTGTGTAAGGAACAGTCACATGGCAGATATGGCCGAGCTCTCCAGCATCACCTGTTCACCTGCACAGCTCCAGGAGTGTGTAGGGCAAAATGAAGCTCTGCCCAGCCCACACAACACACATTTGCCAGCATGCAACAGCACCCCACGCAGCCCACATACATTCACAGGTATACCTACATCTGAATATGTAATTTATGTTTATATACAAGCTGTGTAATGAACCATATGTTGTGTGTGTTTATGTTTGTGTCCCAGTTCGAGGCCTTAGAGCCCCCCACAGGGAGGTGTGCGTATTTCCCCCAGTCGTCCTTCACCTGCAGTCTGTGACAGAGCCGTCTCCGTGGGGAAGTGCGAAGTCTCCGTCCCACATTGAGATGTACAACATGACCAGACTGGAGCACGGTGACCAGGTCAGCACACTCCACCCAAATAAAGACGAACTACTCTGATCTTTACATGAACCTTTATCAGATATTTATCTTTATTATCTTTGTGTTCAGATACGTTGGTCAGAGATTGGCATCCTCAGCACTCCCACAGAGAGAGGGGATTTATACTTACCCAGCTGTGGCAACTCGGAGTTCACTAGAGCCAGCTCGGGGGTCAGAAACAGTGAGGAGAACAAGAGCCAGGAGGAGGGTGGAGGGCCAGCAGGCAAGACAGCCTTCAAACATACAATCAGCATGTCTTTATTTACAGCACTCTCATATACACACACACACACACACTGTTACACTGTAGTGGTGAGACTGAGAGTAATTCACATTATCATTACAGTTCCTCTTCCTGTAAACAGTGGTTCCCTCACCAGCTTCCCTTTATTCTCTCTTCAAATTAATATGATACAAGCTTGTCCTGTTACTGAGAAATTGCAAAGTAAAACACTCCTATCCTGAAGATGTCTGAAAACATAAATGGAAAACATAAAATGAAACAATAAAAGCTCTGATCTGCATCAGGTCCTTCGTAAAGACTGAGAGAGCACTGTGTGAGGAAGAGGAGGAGCAAGAGGAAGTGATGAAGGACACTTCATGTGCTTAGTATAGTTCAGATGATCCTTCTGCCACTGGTCCTCATCACAGCAAGAGACCAAGGGTAAAATACGGGGTTATATAACACTAACGCCACCTGCTGTTCAAACCCTAACTGGTTACATCACATTCTCTTAAATCCTTACATACTGTCCGGGTCAAATTGACATTTGACAGCAGTAAAAATACCCTAAATGTCATTCTTCTAGTCTTAAATAGCATTCAGCATAGGACTGATCATATATGGTGAACACAAAGAAGTCATACAGGGGTGAGAGGGTGCCTTTTACACAGACTCAGGTTCTGCACCTGAAAGCATAAGGACCTGCATTGCAACAAAATAATTATAATATAGTCAAATTAGAATCATTTTATTTTGACCTAACAGATCGAAACAGAGATGAAAAGATGGACTCAAGAGATAAATCTGAATCTGTGTGTGTGTTGAAAAGTTGCAGAGTTAGAGTGTGACACAGAAAATAGCAGATCTTCCAGTGATGCTGACACATCTGCAGAGGAGAATAAAAGGTAAATATTAGTAACCTCACTCTTGTGTTACCGGTGAGCGTTGGATTATTGTGTAACAGTCGCATAACCTCACAGAGCACACTCCTCCCTGGACGAAGTTCTGCAGGGCTTAATGGAGAACCCTGATGGGAGCACCACAGAGATGCAGTAATGATGTTCTGGTCCTCTTCACCTCCATCACAGTCTGTCTGATATATCCTGTGTGTGTGGAGTCTGATTTCCTGTAGAAGTCCACCAGCTGGTCCAGCAGAGACACCAGGAAAGGAGCAGCAACAAGAGGACACACACACACACAGGGCATAGAGGTGCTCTGCCATTTAATTTTAACATCACCATCTCTGTTCTCTCAGACTTAATCACATGAACACATGTCATGATATCAGGATCACCCACACATCTGGAGCAGGTAACTGAGTGTGAGGAAGGGGATTTTAAGGCAGCACATCATGACATCTTAGGACCAACCTCACAGGTACACCACAGTATACACACCACATTGTGTAAACATTTACACAATACACACCTTTACAATGTGGGCGTGTCATGAGCACATCAGTAATGTTTTGTTTCAGTTCTCAGTTTTAGCACTGATGAAATTAAATGATTTGTTCTTTAATCTTAATTATCATAATTCATGTACATCACAGTACTTTCATTAATAGTTTTCATTTTTGAGATTCAGAAGCATACTCCTCTGTTTGTGCGTTTGTATGTGTAATAAATGTTTATTTGCTGTTCATTGAGACTTTAATTAAACACGTTTTACACACACAGAAATATTACATATACACACACAAAGGTTCAGTAACACATAAAATGAATATGTTCATGCTATTTGTGTATAAAAATAGTGCAACTTTCAGCTTTACCATATTCTGACCCAGGACAAATAGTGATGGTGAACAGAATTATGGGCTTGCTTGCTCTGTCTCTCAGTATGCTCCTGTTAGAAATCCTGTGCATCTGAAATGTTATAAGCGATGTGTTATATCCGAAAAGTTACAACACAGCTAATATGAACGTCACATTTAGGTTGAGTAAAACCGAGAGTATGAAGTGAGAAATATCATTTAGAAGAGAGCGCTGAGTCTAAAACTGCGTGTATTCAACACTGCTGTCTACATGCTCAAGTGTTGGACAGGTATAGGAGACAAAACTCATTTATTTCGGAGTGTGGAGCATCTGTTCAGTCTGTTGATTTTATTCTCAGTGTGCGGAGGAGAGAGAAACAGAGCCTTTCTTATCCAGCTTGATGAGCCCAAGGTGCTGCAGAGTTTTGATTGCAGCCTCGCTCACTCTCATGTTAGATTTCCTCATCTTCTGCAAGCTCAGAGGTGCTCTGGGGGGGTGGCGGCATATAGAAAACAATAATATAACAAGTTCTGATAAGACAATGGACATTACATTAACAATTCTCTGAATGGTAGAGTTATTACTTTTTCCAAAAGTGTGTATTAGTGTGTGTACACACCTGTTCTTCTCTGAGGAGAAGTGTTCAGTCAGTTGTGTGTACAGGGCGTTGAGGTCACAGAGTTTGAGGTTTCCTCGTACGCTCAGTGGAACAGCTTCGAACTCCACGTCTTTTACGTCGTCTCTGCACTTTTCCTGTGCTGACAATCATGAACATGTCCACGTTGAATTTTCACAAGGTGTGAATGGGAACTAACAGCGATTTGGAGTTCAGCACTTTACATTATGCCTTCTTTGTTGATTGTTGTACATTATTACATTCCTAACCACAGTAATGATTAAATCCCCACACTTACAGTTAGACTCCTGCAGTGTGTGTGCTTCAGACGGCACCTAAAGGGGGGAAAACAGATTCATTCACAATAAAATTACATGAAGCCATCAGTTTAGTAATCTTACATAGAAAATTGGGTAGCAATGTTTTTAATCTTTTCTTAAGGTCAAGAACTACAAAATAGAACTGACGGAGATCATACTGACTATATATAAGACATACATTGTGCAATCTACAACCTGTCTCTCTCTCTCTCTCTCTCTCTCTCTATCTATCTATCACGCCACTAGAAGTCCTCACAGAGACTGCGTGCATGTGAGTGTGTCAAACCTGTATAGACAGAGCTGTGACTGAGGAACAGAGGGAATCTCTTGCTTCCTGTTCTTCCTGTGTAAGTGGAGGAACCTGTGACAGAAACATTACAGTCATCTTTGGGAGAAACTCAGGTTCTGCTGCTGCTTTAAATGACGCATCACATGGGTTACACTGGTGAATAGTTTAGTGTTGTGTTAGAGTTACCTGCGTGTCTGTTGTGTTCTGCAGCTCCTCCACCAGCTTCACCGTGGTGTTCAGATGAGATCTGATCGAATCCATTGAGCGTTTCTGCTCGGCAGCGATCTCCTCCATCTGTGTACACAGAGCGGCGTGACGGGTCTTAATGGCTGCCAGACTCTCCAGCAGCTGAACAGGATTCCCCTAACATACACACACACACACACACATACCAAAGAGCATATCGGTTACCTATGGAAGTCCACAAAGGACTGGAGTTATTTATATTTTCTTTGGCGTTATACTGACATCACAAAGAGTGCAGCTTATTTTTTTCATGATGTTGAACCGTAATTAAGCGTAACTGCTGTACATCCTGCATGAGTGCATCTGTGTGCATTTGAATAAACAAATGACACAAGAGGAAACAGCTGTATGCATGTCAGCATCAGATCATATCCAATCTAGTATCCGTCATTCGAGAAGGTGAGTCAGAAATCTGCTGCTTCAGCAACACGTACACGACAGAGATCCTGAACAAGGGGTCAGTTTTGCTGCCACATGAGGGACCAGGATGGTCTGCATGATGTATCAGACAGCATGAGGAAAAATAAGCTCCAGGCTAACACAGAAAATGAAATAAATCTTCCTGGACTTCACCTTTTTCAAACAGCACCAGCTCTAATTTAAACTAAAATATTCTTACATTAAATTCATTACAGTGTCCGTCATACTATATTTCTATATTATTTTTTTTTATACTATATAGAAATATTTTTTTGATTAGTTCTGGATCATAAAGTTACTGAAAACATGAGCAAACATTTTTAAAGCGTGTCAGACCTCAG
The DNA here is from genome assembly GCF_019097595.1 of Hemibagrus wyckioides. Taxonomy (NCBI): domain Eukaryota; kingdom Metazoa; phylum Chordata; class Actinopteri; order Siluriformes; family Bagridae; genus Hemibagrus; species Hemibagrus wyckioides. Next base: position 15,598,690 of record NC_080725.1, read on the forward strand.
CGGTGCCGTTCTCCCGAGCACTCGTCATGAAATCGAACTTCAGACGCTTCTCCACATACTCGATGTCCGCCTCGGCCTTCTGGAACTAAATATACCAACAACAATTATTCAGAAAATAAATCAGAAACTAATTCCTTTGTTAGAAGACTAATAGTATAGTATAGTGTTTGTTTTTTAAAATAATCAAACAAACAAATGATAATAATAACAGCTAGAACTAATAAATAAATAAAACCTTATTTTAAAAATGAAGAGAGAGTTCAAGAGCAAATATTTAAGAAAATTAAAAAAGGTAATAACAGATTATAAGACAATATTAGATTAATAAATAAACAATAGTAAATCATTTAGAATTTCTCAAATGGCTAAAATATAATCAATAATATATACTAAATATTCCTAAAGTACTATATAATATAGATAGATAGATAACCTACAATTATACTTTGGTACAGTAATCTCCATGGAATATAAAAAACTAGTATAAATCAATAATAATAATAATAATAATAATAATGTGGCACAATAAGTCTATGAATACGTCAATCAAGATAAACTAAACCTGCACAGATTCTTAAAACTAAAATAAAACTAATTAAAAAGCAGCATCTTTCATAAAATAAATAAATAAATACATAACTCTGGCGTCAGCATTTGAGTGGAGTTTAACCCAAACCCTGAAACCCTATAAGCAATATTGCACTACTCTGAACACAGCGCACAGCAGAGACAATACTGATAGGGTCTCAGGAATCAGGAAAGGACACACACACACACAGATGATCTCCAGCTGCCCACAGATGCTTTGACAATACTATTGCACTGCTCGCTGTGAGGTACAGTAGTGCAATGATGTCAGAGCTCCTGTACACAGCACCGGCATGGAGTGAGAAAGAGATCTCGGAGAGAAAAACCCGGCCAATGCCCTTTTAACATTGCACTGCTCTCAGAACCACGGCACCAGTAGTACAACATAAAAGGGGCACTGGACAGATGGACGGACGGACGGACGGACAGTGTTTCTCCTTCTGCAGGATGGACGTTAAGAGTCAGATTGCTAAGCAAAAGCAAAAAAAAGGCACAGCACACACGACAAACCTGTCTCGATAGCACTTGAACACTAAAGTGACAGAATAATCCTCCTAGAACCTTCAGAGAATCCTCACAGAGCCTTCATACAGACCATTCACTCACTTAACTCCTCAGGAATCAGGTGTTGTAGATTTCAGAAACATCCAGAAGGCCCTGACACGCATCTTTATTTGTTTATTTATTGACTCTCTTTCCTTCATGTCTTTCTCCCGCCTGTTGCTAACACACACTCCTGATCCTGTGCTGTCATTTGGCCAGAAAAGACAGTGTTTAACTCTCTCCTCATTCTCCTTCACTGCATGACTGATATCGAATCTCTTGGTGCATTCCTAACCCTGAGCTCACCGCTGATTTGTTTACGTATACACAGTTAGTGTTGCGATACACTCCTGGATAAATGGACAAGATCCAGCAAAGTGGAACTGAATCCATTATTTTCTCCCTCCTCATGGTTTAACAAGCAGGGTTTATGGATATTCTCTTCTTAATAACTGTACAGTTACAGTGTGGAGATGTTGCACACAGTATGCTCAGCGTTTCTGTACACACATGTGGCTGGAAATCCTGGGAACAGAACTTACACCAGTCTGTGCATTAAAGCTGGGGCTCCTGCATTATCACCCCCTTTACAGCGCCTCTGTGTGTGTGTGTGTGTCCTTTCCTCTACAGCGTGTTATCTCACACCGTTAACAGTATTTCACTGTTACATAAAAGGAATTGTGTTCATTTTAAACTTACTTTAACGCAAACTGCACCTTTACGCTACACATACCCATGCTGATGTGTGTGTGTGTGTGTATGCTTTCACGTACACTGTAATCAAATAAAGTTGCATTTTATTTACTGAAACTCTGAGACCTCAAAGGTCATAGACGTGCAGCGTGCGCGCGGACCCTCGTAAGCGCGTGAGCGCGCATTCCCGGGCACGCGGGCACGGCCTCCTCGCGAGCGCGCATCATATATTCTCCTACTCGTCGTAAGGCGCGTAACAGCAAAATGAGCACTTTTATCTTCCGTGAGCCACAGTTTTTCACCTTTTACACACTGTAACACCATTGGCGGAACGATGTACTCAGATTAGAGTCTTAGTAAATGTGTTACTTAGAAAAAATAAGCTAAGCATATGTGTTTTGGGTGAATTTTAACGCCTCAGAGAGAGCGAGCGAGCGAGCGAGCGCGCGCGCGCGGTTAGCCAGCGTCAAGCTGAGGCGATGGACAGAATTTAGTGTCGGAACGTATGTGTAGGTAAATACGTTAAACATGAAAGACGTTTAATGATAAACGTACGTTGGCGGTTTATATCGGGATGTCTCATTTAACAGTCTGGCTGAAAGATTAAATAAGAATAAAAAAAACAGAGCTTACCATTGCCTCCAGCTTATCAACTGCTGTCTCCATGTTGAATAGTTTACATTCCTGAAGCAGCCCCGGAAATACGGCGCGAGCAGCTAGTATAACGCGTTTTCCTATTGGCTGCGCCGCCGCGGATAGTGACAACTGATTGGTCCGTGAGGAGACGCCGCAGCGAGAGAAAGGCGGAGTTTCATAAAATGGCATTCTAACTATAGAGCGAATACCAAATCAGCCTGACTCTCTATATTAGTGCACCTCATAGCGTGTAAACTAAAGGCGTTTCTGCGCCCTATATAGTGCACTAGATGTGAAATAGAACGTTAATTGGGATTCGTTCACCGGTTGGCTAGAAGTCATACAGCTATTGGATAATACATTTCAAAAGTGTGGCAAAAAATATATACGTATAGGCATATGCAATATATGTATGTATATATATATATATATATATATATATATATATATATATATATATATATATATGGAAGAATATATATATTTCGTTTTTTAATGAGTACATTTCTTGGAATATACAAACTGTATGAATTACATTACTGCAAGGCAGTGTCATTACAAATATTTTAAATAAATAAATAAAAACGAAATTTTGTCAAACACCTTAAGAGTGCGCGAGATTTCTTAAAGAGTGCGCGAGACGTGCGGATCAATTCTTACCCCGCCTTATCTAGATTTTACTTAGAATTAAGTGAAGGAATTCTGAGGTGTTCGAGGGACCAATCGCGTATCATCAGGACAAGCGCTGAACCAATCGCCACGAGTTGTCTCCAGAAATTAAGATTGACACTCCTTTTAACCAATCATATCTCGTGTTTTCAGCTTTTTTTCCGAGCTCGTGGTTCGGTTGCGCCGCTGTCTTGTTCTCGACCCGGCTGGAGGACGTTGGAGTCACAGTGAATCAGGAGGGACTCTGAGGATCCATTTTATTTTTTATATAGACAGACACACACAAGGTGAACACAGCAAAAATGTTTTCACGGATCGCCAGACCTTCCGCCAGCCTCGCGCGCTGTTTATCTACAACTGCTCAGGTAAAAGAAATCACACATTTAACCGAGATCGTGAGGATGGGATAAGGCGCGTGCTTAGTTATGAACGTCACCTCCATGGTGGTGAGAGTTAGCTGTGTGGCTAGCAGTCTCTAAGGTACTAATGTTGGGTGGTTCAACACAGACATTTTACAGTCGTGTATATATATATTTAGCATTGTTTAAAATGTAATTTTTTAATGATGACCATGCTGACTGGTATGTAGCTGTTAGCTGTAAAGTTGCGTAGATTAGCATGCTGTGCTAGCTTGACATTTCCTCATCGATGGCTGAGCTGCAGAGGTGAATGCAGCATCTTTAGATCTGTGTTTTATATCTAAATAAACTTCACACAGAGGAATTAACTAACTCTGTTTTAATATAATTCATTAAAAAAAAGAAGTAAAGTGCTATTTAGAGCTCCTTTTTTTCGGTCCTTATTAAAGTTTAAACCTCAAATTGCACCTTCTACAATTAATTTTTAAGGATTATTTTAGACACCGAATTCACACAAAGGTTTGGATGTTTATTTGGCTTCTTATTAACATGTTAATGGCAAACTGAAGGGAGGTTTGTTTTAATAAATACATTGCAGATTGTGTGGAGTTGAGTTTATGTAGGAGATCTTCTTAAGGACAGGAAGAGATTGGTATTTCAGCACAGTTTCTAGTTACTGACTATAAAGACATGAAATGATTAAACACTAATGTATTCATTTAGGAAAATATTGAACATTTCACGTCTCTCACTGTGTCTTTATTAATATAATCAGTGTTAGGAGATGATCTGGTCTCACCTTAACCCCGTTCAAGTCGTACTGGGATTAATCCAACTCACGGGCAAACTGTCAGACTGTAAAGGTCAAAAGGTTAACACACACAAATACGACACCGTGAGGTTTCGGTTTGCAGCACGCTGAGGTGAGACGGAGAGAACCACTGCCGGGTAACGTCTAACAGTTGTCTGAATACTGGATATTTTTATTTCCCTGTAGAATAATGCAAAGGTGGCGGTTTTGGGAGCATCGGGTGGAATCGGACAGCCGCTCTCCCTCCTGCTGAAGAACAGTCCTTTGGTGAGCGAGTTGTCTCTGTACGATATCGCTCACACTCCCGGAGTCGCCGCAGACCTCAGCCACATCGAGACTAGAGCCAAGGTCACGGGTACAGGAAATATAGAAATATGACATTCTGATGTTTATTAATTCAACATTTAATGACATCGACTCAAGATTTATTCAGAATGATTTAACAGCTGTGTCATAGGCTAATAATATGGGTGTGTGTGTGTAGGTTATATTGGAGCTGATCAGCTGGGTGCGGCTCTAAAAGGATGTGAAGTGGTGGTTATTCCTGCCGGAGTTCCCCGTAAACCTGGTGTGTTTTTTTTTGATTAGTTATACTGGTGTAATACCAAAGACACTGAGTCTTGTCTTGTTTATGAAACCAACTAACCAAACATTGGATTTTATAGTCAGTTTAAATACTAAATTTCTTGTGTTCAAAGACTGTTAATTTCCTGTTTCTTCTTACTACTTTTATACTATGTGCCTGTAGTCTTTTTCATCTTCTTCCATCAGTTCCTCCTCTTGTTTGTACAGTGGTGCAGTTTTGCACATCTGCAGGAATAAACAGTTCTCTGTTCACCTGGACATTCTACAGTTTCTCCTTCTCTGTTAATACGGTGTGTTCGTGTGTTTCACAGGTATGACACGTGATGATCTGTTTAACACAAACGCCACCATCGTGGCCACTCTGGTTGACGCATGTGCCCGTAACTGCCCTGAGGCCATGATCTGCATCATCGCAAATCCTGTGAGGAACCTTTTTATTTTATTTATATATCATACAACTTAATCAGTCCTCTTGCTTACCGCTGTAGTGAGGAAATGCTCCACAAACACTACAGCACAGTTCAGCACAATTGCGGAGTTGAATAAATGTAAGATAACACGGACACAATTAAGGATGATAATTACACACGGCTCTAAGGAGTAATAATTATTAAGTTTGTGTGTGTGAATGAATGAGTTCTTCTGTCGCTGTAGAGGTGTTAAACAGAGGTGTGGTGTTTTTCAGGTGAACTCCACCATCCCCATCACTGCAGAGGTGTTGAAGAAGTACGGTGTTTTCAACCCTAACAGAGTGTTTGGAGTCACCACGCTGGACATTGTCAGAGCAAACACCTTCGTTGCTGACCTCAAAGTCAGTCACATGTCGTGATGGGCGCTAAACACAGACCTGAATTTTATGATTAGTGTTTTAAAGATGTTTTAAGATCATTAAACATTCTTGTTTGTCTGCAGGGTCTCGATCCAGCTCGTGTCAATGTGCCTGTTATTGGAGGTCATGCTGGCAAAACCATCATCCCTCTGATTTCACAGGTAATTAGAAAATAAAGAAAACCCTGGTGACTTCTGCATGTAGTAACAACCAAATCGAAAGCAACCAGCTGAGTTTCATTACAATCATTTCCCACTTGTTTATCTAACACCATAGCAATCACCCTAAAAACCAAAATTGTTATACAAGCAATGGCCAAGTAGCACTTCAGTAACCAACTTCAATATGTTGTATACTATTTGTTTTAAGACATCAACCTAGCTTTACTAATTTAACATTAAACACTGGCTGTTGGAAGATGCTTTCTCAGTGAATCTCTGTGATCAGTGCTGTAGGCATGTTGGTGTTTATTTCACTGTGTCGATTAGATCTGATTGGTGTTGTGTTTGCCCCATGTAGTGCACTCCAAAGGTGGAGTTTCCTGCCGATCAGCTTTCGGCTTTGACTGAGAGAATTCAGGAGGCAGGAACTGAGGTGGTGAAGGCCAAGGCTGGAGCAGGTACAGATTCATTCACTTAATTTTTCATTTGTTCTCTGTGTTAATTGTATAGATACAGCACTGTAGTGTGTCTCCTGCAACAACATTTACATCAACATAGCTCGTGGTTATCTGCAGACCAACTTTTCCACTCGGGCCAAACAAAATCTTGTGATTTGTTCCCACTACCTCGGATGTTCTCTCTTCACTTTCAGCAGAACCTCAGCTTTTAAAACTCCAGCATTTTGTAGCTTTTAGATACTGCATTGTTGTAACTGTAATTGTCGACATTTTTTACTGACTGTATGAGGAAAACACTTTGAACAAAATGGCGTTTTGTTACTTACTACAGTCACAATAAGTAAATATTTTTTATTATATTTATAATTTAAAGCAGATTCCAGTTCCACTAAAGACACAGACATAATCTAGTTATCATAGAAATGAAATCTCAACTTTCAGTGTATTTTCCTGCTTTCTTTTCTTAGTTATTTATACGAGTAGGTCATGACCGACTGGGAGATGCGGGCTGTTTAGGGATTCCATAGGGATATTGATGTCTGTGTGTGTGCGCATGCACATTTCAGGTTCTGCCACCCTGTCGATGGCCTACGCTGGGGCTCGCTTTACTTTCTCTCTCCTTGATGCCATGAACGGGAAAGAGGGAGTGGTGGAGTGTGCATTTGTGCGATCAGAGGAGACCGAGTGTAAATACTTCTCCACGCCTCTGCTGCTCGGGGTATGACACACACACACACACACACCTGATCCTCACTCAGCAGGCGTAAAGAGAAAGACACAATTAAACTTCCTCTCCTCTTCTGTGTGTTTCAGAAAAACGGCATTGAGAAGAACCTGGGTCTGGGGAAGCTCTCTGCATTCGAGGAGAAGCTCGTGTCTGAAGCTCTGGCTGAGCTCAAGGGTTCCATCAAGAAAGGAGAAGATTTTGTGGCCAACTTGAAGCTGTGAGCGTCTGAAACTCTGTACACCAAAAGTCTCTATTTATAAAAAAAAAAAAATCAAAATTTGTGACATGGCATCTGATTTTCCTCCTGACTGAAGAGCTGCGACTCGGATCATCAATAAACAGTCTGCATCTCCAACTTCATGCACACACGTGTTTTTTACATTTCTGTCTGTGCAGACACTGATCATGATGTGCTGATTAAATGTCTGTATTGATCCAGTTTAAATCAAATAAAAAAATATTAAGAGAACTAATCAATGACTGTACAGTGCAGTAATATTCATCACACACACCTCACTGCTTTAGTGTAAATGCAGTAATGAAAGTGTTGTATAATAAAGAGAACATTTATTCTGAATGATCCGTTTAGTGTTTTATAATTCACTGAGATCAGACTGATGTCCTGTTTAGGGTTACAGCCTGACTCTTTTTTTTTTCTTTTATCAGAGATCAGTCGACTCCTCCACTCTCATTTCACAAATGACTCACTGCTCGGTTCATTCTTTACCGGAACCGACTCGGAATCATCCTGCTGTGCCAAATGACTCAGGTGTTGATTAGCTTCACAGAATTCGTCCTGACTGCACCATAGGTGATAAATTGGCGACACAAAATCAACTATATGTTATTTTTGTACAATATACTGAAGAAACGTTCTTCTTTTCAACATGAATCACTCTTCAGAAATACGAGTCGGTTCACTAAACAAGCCCCGAACCATAGATCACTAGTCCACTAAAATCCTGCGATTTAACACCACACTGACGAGGAAAGAGCTCTTCCTGAAGAAGGAATACAGAAAAATGAACAATTCATCATAACAGTTCAGTTTGAGTGAAATCTGTAAAATAATCACAAGGAAACTTATGAAAAAAAGAAGAATTAAAGCGCAGAAGTAGAAAGCTCGTCTCTGATTGGTTAGCCAGTCATCTCAGAGGAATGTACATTAATTGATGTACTTTAATAAATCCCCACATAACGCAATTGCCATTGTATCCTTAAATAAGGCTGGAAAAACTAGTGAAAAAAATCAAAATGTTTATTTTTCCAAACGTTTGGTTAATTTGTTTAATTTTTGAGCGGTGAGAGAAATCCACGTGATTAAATTGTTTCTCTCTAATTGGTCAGTTACAGGAAATTGTCCACAAGAGGGCGCTCTGGACTAGTAATGTCACCCCAAATAGATTGTATCATGGAGAGACAAGTCGAGCGCTCAGGTGACCGGAAATCCAACCAGTCACGTGGTAACGTCCCGATGGGCTCGAGCAGGGATCTGGGCTAGCAATTAAGCCGCATTTCCGGTTTGTCTCGTGTCGGCTTTGAATTGTAAACAGCGCGGGTTTGGCTATGCCTGCTATACCGGAGGAGCGATCGCGCGTGCTGGCGGTGGTGCGCGCGCTGAAAGCCATCGGTGTGCGCGTGAGGAACTGGAAGAGCTTCCTGCACGGAGAGAAAACACCTGAGCAGGTAGAACAGAGCTCAGTCCGGTGTCCTCACTTCCACACTCAAGTCTTGTGTTTCATCTTAAGGCTTTCATTTCCCCAAATACACACATAAACACACACACACACACACACACACTGCACACAGTGGGACATTATCTGGGTCCAGATGATTGTGAGAAAGCTTCACGAGCTTCACAGAACATTGAGAAGGTGAACAGAAATACCAATCTGAGGAGGAAACCTGTGTGTGTGTGTGTGTGTGTTTATAAAGGTGTGAATGATTTGTATTGTATGTTCTGTAAATATAAATGGGTCTTTGTGCTTGTCACAGCTCTAATGTTGACCATGTAACCATTTAACCAAATGTGTGTGAAGCATATAAGTTCTCTATCCACATGACTGACCTTTGACCTTTCCCTGGTAGGAGACTCCACAGCAGCACTTTGCTTTTGGTCGAGATCTGCAGCTTCTCCCTCAGTGTCATGTGGCTGAAGTGGACGGCTCTGTGCCGCTGTAGGTTCACGTTTGTCTCTGTTTACTGAGACGTCTGCTCGGTGTATGGATGCTGATGGATTTGCGTTTTGTTTTTCAGGTTCTTGGTGGAGGCATGTGAGTTTTTATCTCAGCACATCCACACTGAGGGGATTTTCAGGAAGACCGGTTCTCTCGGTCGCATCCGAGCTCTGAGGGTAAAACTGAGTTCATCTGAAACCTGAACTGTCCATCATATATCAGTAATGATGAGGTTCAGCGTAGTTTGTAATCACCTGAGTGAGAGAGCGTTTTTCATGAACCTGAAGACCTTTTGATTTAAAGCAGCTCTAATAGAGGAGATATTACTGTGATCCGTCTAATTGCTGCTTAATGTTTATATAATTAATTTTTATTTCCATGATAAATATAAGCAGTATGTAGAATGTTGAGTGGGAGACTTGCACTGTTGGTCCAGATCATGATGAGCAACCAGCCAAGTGACTTCTTCCCTCATTTGGTCTGGTAGTCGGAACTGGAGAAGGGCAACCGGGTCTTCCTGCCTCCCCATGATGCTTTGCTGCAGCCATGTGACGTGGCGTCAGTGCTGAAACAGTTCCTGCGTGAACTTCCTGACCCTCTGATCGCAGGTGAGCTCCAGGTGGCGCTGTGCCACGCCCAGACTCTGGAGGGGGGTTCGAGCGAGAGAGCCACCCTACTGCTCACGTCTCTGCTCCCTCCGATACACACTCGCACCCTGCGCTACATCTGCAGCTTCCTCAGACGCGTCGCACACAGGTACGATCTTGCAGCTACTTTTAATATCGCAGTGATGATGGATAACACAGTGTGTATGTGTGTGTGTGTCCAGATGTGATGAAAACAGGATGGAGGTGAGCAGTTTAGCCCTGGTCATGGCTCCTAACCTGCTGCCGTGTTCACCTCAGTCGTGTCGCCTCACCCTCCTCACCGAGAAGCAGCTCGAGCAGCAGGCTGCAGCCATCAGGACCCTCATCATACACGCTGAGCGCATCGGTTAAACCTCCAGCTGATTATTGAATCTGCTCTTTATTCCACAGATATATAAACGCTTCTCTGTATTTATTTAATTAACGTACAGTGTTTTTCTAAGGAGTCGTGCCCTTGTTCATACTGGACAGACCGGGAGCGACGGAGGCGAGTGATTCCACCCCACCACTAGAGGGAGCTTTACTGAACAAGCGAGCCAGACTTGGTGTGTACAGTAGCCTGTGCCGACAGAGGAGGAGGAGCGTCGGAGGTGACGGCTAGCATCTGTCTCAAAAACTAGAATGTTATTTTTTGCTTTTGTTTAACACCCATGTTTCTTTTTAGAGATATTCGTGGATGCTTTTTCTAAACTGAAGCCCAGCCGCACACACACCGGCCCCTCTCTGTCCTTAGATGCTCCCTCAGGTACAACAGCAGCGTCACCTGACACGCTGATCATCAGACACTGAGCCTCTCCACTGTTAGACATTCTGGTGTAAAAATGGACACTGCATTGTTCTTTCTGTTTGTTAGTTAGTTAGTTAAATTCTTGCTGGTTTAATGGAAGTCTGAAGTACTCAGGCTCGCGGTAGAGAGCCAGATTGTTTTCCAGATGAAATTCCAGCAGCAGTTGTGGATTTGTGTTTTGTGAGAGAAGTTTAATGCTCATGGATGTAAATTCCAGGACCTTCTCTCAGTCCCACACCTCAGTCTCCGAACACGGTGAAGCGTAAAGCCTCAGAGGACGGTGCACCTGAAGCGAGCGGATCTGCGAGAAAGAGGTGCGGACGTTAAAAACCCTCTTATGTTATTCTGTATTTCTATATTCAGGCTTCATTTTTATCAGATTTCTTCGTGATGACGATGTTACTGATGTTTATGTCTGTTATCTGAGTTTGCAGGCGTTCGCTGCATGACCTCCGAGCTGACGTGCAGTCCGTCAGCAGCCAGTCCACAGACGGTGAGTTCAACACAGCTGGATGTCAGGGTAACACATCAGTGACCATAATGATGTTACCATTCCAACTGAAAGCATAAAGTCAACTGCAGTCCAGAGGAAGTTCTCATTTAAACATGAGGATCAGATTCAAGGCTTGTAAAGTACAATAAAGTACAATAAATAAAGTACAATGAAGACAATTCACTGTTTATTAAATGTCTTTATAAAGACATTTAAAGAGATGTAACATTATATATATATATATATATATATATATATATATATATATGCAAAGATATGCATATCTGATATCTTATTGCATTTTTGTAATTTATCATATTTTTAATATTGCTATTATTGTGTTAGTTTTATACTTTAAATCTTTATTTTATTTATATCCCTAAATTTTTTTTTTGTCTATACACAAATTCATCCTGTTGTTCTTTCTCTTGAAACAAGGACGATCAAAAAAAAAGCATTTCACTACATGTCGTACTGTGTATGATTTTTTATGTGATAAAAAATAAAAATGTGAAATAAAATTGGAATTTTTCATTTTTGAATAATCAGATTGGACAGAAGGTCCGAGTCCGGAGGTGAAGAGCAGCGACGAGTCACAGCACAGTGTTTCAGAGACGATGGCTAAAATACGAGCTCAGAGGAAGTCACATCGGTCAGTTTCGTGTGTGTGTGTGTGTGCATGTCCGTGTGTGTGTGTGCATGTCCGTGTGTGTGTGTGCATGTCCGTGTGTGTGTGTGCATGTCCGTGTGTGTGCATGTCCGTGTGTGTGCATGTCCGTGTGTGTGCATGTCCGTGTGTGTGTGCATGTCCGTGTGTGTGTGTGTGCATGTCCGTGTGTGTGTGTGTGCATGTCCGTGTGTGTGTGTGCATGTCCGTGTGTGTGTGTGTGCATGTCCGTGTGTGTGTGTGTGCATGTCCGTGTGTGTGTGTGTGCATGTCCGTGTGTGTGTGTGTGCATGTCCGTGTGTGTGTGTGTGCATGTCCGTGTGTGTGTGTGTGTGCGCATGTCCGTGTGTGTGTGCATGTCCGTTTGTGTGTGTGCATGTTTGTGTGTGTGTGTGTGTGTGTGTGTGCATGTCCGTGTGTGTGTGTGCATGTCCGTGTGTGTGTGTGTGCATGTCCGTGTGTGTGTGTGTGCATGTCCGTGTGTGTGTGTGTGCATGTCCGTGTGTGTGTGTGTGCATGTCCGTGTGTGTGTGTGTGCATGTCCGTGTGTGTGTGTGTGTGCGCATGTCCGTGTGTGTGTGCATGTCCGTTTGTGTGTGTGCATGTTTGTGTGTGTGTGTGTGTGTGTGTGTGCATGTCCGTGTGTGTGTGTGTGTGTGCATGTCCGTGTGTGTGTGTGTGTGCGTGTCCGTGTGTGTGTGCGTGTCCGTGTGTGTGTGCATGTCCGTGTGTGTGTGCATGTCCGTGTGTGTGTGCATGTCCGTGTGTGTGTGCATGTCCGTGTGTGTGTGCATGTCCGTGTGTGTGTGTGTGTGCATGTCCGTGTGTGTGTGTGTGTGCATGTCCGTGTGTGTGTGTGTGTGCATGTCCGTGTGTGTGTGTGTGCATGTCCGTGTGTGTGTGTGTGCATGTCCGTGTGTGTGTGTGTGCATGTCCGTGTGTGTGTGTGTGCATGTCCGTGTGTGTGTGTGTGCATGTCCGTGTGTGTGTGTGTGCATGTCCGTGTGTGTGTGTGTGTGCGCATGTCCGTGTGTGTGTGCATGTCCGTTTGTGTGTGTGCATGTTTGTGTGTGTGTGTGTGTGTGCATGTCCGTGTGTGTGTGTGTGTGTGCATGTCCGTGTGTGTGTGCGTGTGCGTGTGTGTGTGCGTGTCCGTGTGTGTGTGCATGTCCGTGTGTGTGTGCATGTCCGTGTGTGTGTGCATGTCCGTGTGTGTGTGCATGTCCGTGTGTGTGTGCATGTCCGTGTGTGTGTGTGTGTGCATGTCCGTGTGTGTGTGTGCATGTCCGTGTGTGTGTGTGTGTGTGCATGTCCGTGTGTGTGTGTGTGTGTGTGTGCATGTCCGTGTGTGTGTGTGTGTGTGTGTGCATGTCCGTGTGTGTGTGTGTGCATGTCCGTGTGTGTGTGTGTGCATGTCCGTGTGTGTGTGTGTGTGTGTGCATGTCCGTGTGTGTGTGTGTGTGTGTGTGTGTGTGCATGTCCGTGTGTGCGTGTGTGTGTGTGTGTGTGTGCATGTCCGTGTGTGTGTGTGTGCATGTCCGTGTGTGTGTGTGTGCATGTCCGTGTGTGTGTGTGTGCATGTCCGCGTGTGTGTGTGTGCATGTCCGTGTGTGTGCATGTGTGTGTGTGTGTGCATGTCCGTGTGTGTGTGTGTGTGTGTGTGCATGTCCGTGTGTGTGTGTGTGTGCATGTCCGTGTGTGTGTGTGTGTGTGCATGTCCGTGTGTGTGCATGTCCGTGTGTGTGTGTGTGCATGTCCGTGTGTGTGTGTGTGCATGTCCGTGTGTGTGTGTGTGCATGTCCGTGTGTGTGTGTGTGCATGTCCGTGTGTGTGTGTGTGCATGTCCGTGTGTGTGTGTGTGCATGTCCGTGTGTGTGTGTGTGCATGTCCGTGTGTGTGTGTGCATGTCCGTGTGTGTGTGTGCATGTCCGTGTGTGTGTGTGTGTGCATGTCCGTGTGTGTGTGTGTGTGCATGTCCGTG